>NC_056746.1:725103068-725208068 GCF_019279795.1 Protopterus annectens | reverse complement strand
GTAATTTTTTTTCCGACAGCTGTGACAGCTTTCTGTAGTGTATGTTTTTTTTTTTGTCTCTCTCTCTCTCTCCACTAGAGGGGTTGAGCTGGTTTGAATAGATTGCAGCATGGCTTTTGTAGGTGATGCACATGATCAGATGATGGGCTCTGCACCAATCAGTGTGGAACAGTTGCTAACTGCTTGCAGCCTGCTGTGTAGTACTTTGGATAACCACTGTTATGGCAACCCAGTACTATAAAATACTGACTCATGTGGGTGTTGTCCCTTAACCTTCCAGTATGGAGGACATCCTTACTGTATGTGGGCAACAGTGTTACAGACAGCAGATAGCAATACCTCTTACAGCAGAACTTGCAGACACAGGCCTACTAAACATTTGTATAAGGTTCCAGACCTACAGACAGAGTGAGTAGTGGTGTTACGTGCATTGTATATTGCTGGTCTTACAGTGTTTGTGTGTACATAATAGTTTACGATGGAATGCAGTCTGTCTGCATAGCTCTCAATTGTGGGCCTATCCACATGATGGCCAGTGGATTCTCTGTTAGATTTTGTCTGTGCATCTTACAGGTCTTGTCCTAGATATATCACTGGCAGTCTGTCTTTTGATGCTATCAGTACATGGCTACATCCATTTGTGTTTCTGATGTCTTAGTCCTGCATAAGGGTATGTTGCAACAAATGCTGTAACACCAGCAATTTCCAGGGTGTGTAACAGCAATGCCTCTGTCCTCCACATATATGGCAGGCTTTGTCCTGCTGTGATACGGTTAGGGGTTGTTAGGTAATGGCCTATCATTATTTACTGCTAGCATTCCTGCTATCATCCCAGTCATATCGTGGACTCCTACAAAATTGTTGGTCAGGGTCCATACATATGGGGGCAACAGTTGGACAACATATGTGTGCCCTTGTACATTCCAGAGGTCAGTGTGTGGTACACAGTGTTCTTTGCCCTTGTACAACCTTTTATGGGGGAGGGGTATTTAATGTTATCAACCTAAGCTGTGACAACATGTCATGGATCTCAGTGTTAAGACACATTGAGGTATGTGACTGTACACTTTCATACGTTCCTCCATGGGAACAATGGTGGGCTACAGCTTACAGTGTTACACACAGTTCAGTTAGTCAGTGTGATTGTGAGATGTTAAGTTGAGCAATGTTATGTGACAGATACATTGACATTACCACAACTAATACATTTCCCCCTAGGGCTTGACTACAGGGTGTAACTGGAGGCTGCTGAACTACATCTGTAATTGTTGATTGTTACTTATCTTGAAGGCAAATCCTTTGTCTACTGTTGTACTAATTGAAGGCCTTGGCCTGGACAGCATAGTATGTTATATATATCCACATTGCTAGCATCTACTGTTTTGTGTGGGCCTTGCATTCATCACTGATTACATATTTCAAAATCTATGTGCTATAAGTAATGGCATACATTATTGAATAGTACACAAATTAAAGGATTTCTGTGCATGCATACCTATGTGTGGTGTCATGTACTTTGAATTGTGAGTGGGTATATTTAATGTAAGTATTCTCATTTGTGGGAATGGGTGCCACACTACACATTTTCACAGGTGGCACTTACAGGGCTTGTGGCTAAGGGATATACTTTGCACCCAGTACTTCCACCCTACTTCTACATATTTATGGCTTTTAATATCTTTTGTCTGTTTATATGTGTATATACCTTAATATATCTCATATATCTATATATCTATCTATCTATCTATCTATCTATCTATCTGAATATATTTGTCAATGTATAGATGTGTGTGCATATCTGCACCATTGTAATGTGTACTCTTTCCACATTGTACATTCCCTGCAGTAGAATGACTTTTCTGCATGATATGTTGCCAATATCCTGGCAAATTGATTCAGTGCCAACTTTACCCTCCTCTTACCCCCTAAATGGCCCATCTCAATACCGGAAGATTGCCAAATTCTGGTAATAATGGCCACACAGGTAAAAAATGCACTCTCTAAAGCTACACCTTTCTAAACATACTGGAAGATATTAAGACACAACCAAACACCGTAATACTGAGCGATTTCAACTACCCTGCCATTAAATTTGAAAACTACTCGAGTACCAACAACTTTTCCCAACGGTTCTTAGAATTCATAAATTCCAGTGCCCTGGATCAACTAATCCATTGTCCCACTAAGGGCTCCAATATCCTAGACCTGGTCATTAACAACATGGGAGATAGATGCTCCACACCAGTGGTCACCCCCACATTGGTCAGGTCTGATCATAATCAAATCACCCTTGACATCGACATCCCAACCCCACCCCCCAATAAGGAAACCTCCGTAAAAAACTTCTCCAAAGCCAACATCATGCTACTTAAGTCAGAAGTGACACACTTCACGGCACCCATGCAGACGGGAGCTGAAAGTTTGACTGCTGAATCCTACACTAAGGCACTGTACGAGCACATCCACTCATGCATGAATGGTGCCATCCCAAATCGAACCAAGATGCTCTCCTCCTAAAAAAGGAAGCCAATCTGGTGGTCCCCTGCCATAAGCAAAGTATACAACAGAAGGAAAAAACTGTTGCAGAAAAGAGGAAGATCCCAGAATGCAAAAAACTCCCTTACCAGCCTCATTAAGAAGCTGAGATCCCTCATAAAATCCTCCAAATCTAGTTATGAAAATAAAATTGCCAAAGATTCCAAAGGCAACCACAAGGCATTCTATAGTTATGTCAAGAATCTAAATGGCAATGCTCAGATTTGCTCTGAGCTACAACAGAATGGCATTAAATATACTGATTCCAAGGATATTGTCAATATCCCGGAAAATCGATTAAGTGCAAACTTCACCCCCCTCTCATGCCCTAAAGGGCCCATCTGAATACCAAACGATTGCCAAAATCATTGCCACACAGGATGAAACTGCACTCTCCAAAGCTAAGAATACAGCACCCATGGGACGAGATGACATCCCAGGCTGTGCACTACAAAATGAACTGGCACCTCACCTAAGTGTTATGTTTAAGCATAGCCTTACCTCAGGCTTCTTGCCCACTGAGTGGTGCACAGCTACAGTTATCCCACTCCACAAGGGAGGATCCACCTTGGATACCGGGAACTACTGACCCTTCAGTCTGATGAGCCTGATTTGCAAGGCCATGGAACATATTATCTTGGAACTTATAAACAAAGACATTGGCAACCTTCAAACACTGGACCCCACCCTGTTTGGGTATGTGAAGGGCCGATCTTGTCTCCTGAACCTGACTGACTTTTTTGAATCAGTCTCTAGAGCCGTGGATGAGGGTAAGGTGGTCCACACAGTCTATCTGGACCTCACCAAGGCCTTTGACACCATCCCCCACTATGGAATCATAGATAAACTTACTAAGCTGGGCATTAATCCCTACGTCACTTGATGGGTTGCCAGCTGGCTTACTTGACAGAACCCACACTGTAAAAGTAGCTGACTCCAAATCCACTCCAGACAAGTGACAAGTGGAGTACCTCAGGGTTCAGTCCTGGGACCACTCTTGTTTTGCATCTGTTTCTTTTAAGTACAGGCCAATACTAAGGGACTCTGGCTAACAAGGTTCGCAGATGACTGCAAACTGGGAGTAATTATTGAATCTCCATATGATGTGCATACTCTACAAAAGGGCCTTACAGAAACAGATGCTTGGTGCCAGAGCCAAGGGCTCAAGCTTAATGCCAAGAAACATATAGTTATCCCCTTTGGGAAAAAAACATGTACCCATGAATTGCCACATAGGTAGTAGTACACTAAACACCGAAACTATGATAAGAGACTTAGGGACACAGGTGGACAGTGATCTCACCGTCGATAACCACATCGCCACAACAGTCAGGAAATACTTCTATATGACACACCTCATCACTAAGGACTTTTTATCCAGAAAAAAGGAGGTCATTGTCCCACTGTACTCATCCCTTATTAGACCCATTACAGAATACAATGCCCCATTTGGTATGTACCTGTCAGGACACCTGCAACAACTGGAAAGACCACAGAAATACCTTACTAGAAGAATCATAGGCCTAAAACAGATGCCCTTTGCTGACCACCTTAAAAAACTCAAGCTATACTTTGTCGCATATTGTCTACTCAGAGGCGATCTCTGCTTAACATACAAGGCCATGTCAAACCCAGAGCTGTTGAACATACTACACTTAAAGAAATCCCAGTCACTCAGAGCCACATGCTCCAGGGATCTAAACCTTGTCATCACAATAAACAAAACATGCTGGAGGGATAGGTTTCTGACCCAGAGACTCACCAGACTCTGTAATAGACTGCCCATACATGTCAAGCAGAGCACCTCTTTGGCCCTCTTCAAAATGAACCTTGACGATTGGATGGGAGAAAGGAAATTCTCCCCGGGCGATCACATCAGTCACCCTGCTAGACAGGGGTCTAGGGAAGTAAATAGTGTGGGAAGAAATAGCCAGGGAATTGTTATGGCTAGGCTTGTATAGGCCCTAGGGCCAATAGCCTAGTACCAACCAATGAACCTATGAACCTATGTTACAGATATTGCCCTGACATTTTTCAGGTGAATTGGCTTACTGTTAAAGCATTGTAGCTGTGTTGTGGAGGGGCCTGAAGTCAAGAACTGCATGTGCTGGATATTGGATTGCACAGCATATCCATTAGGGCTGTGAAGTGTGGTTTCATAGCACAAATTACCAGGTATCCCTCATTTGAGCACCCACCCCCATTAACAGTGCATATGGTCTGTTATGTTGTAGTCAGTGGTTCAGGATTTTGTTCCCATGTGGAAGTGCTATACACATTTCTATTATATATATATATATATATATATATATATATATATATATATATATATATATATATATATATATGTGTGTGTGTGTATATATATATATATATATATATATATATATATATACATCTACATAATTATATATGTAAAACCCCTATATATATATATATATATATATATATATATATATATATATATATATATACATACATACATATGAACATATTTATCTATCTATATACAATTGATGGTATATGATTATTTGTGAGTCATACATATGTATATATATATATATATATATATATATATATATATATATATATATATATACATATAACTGTCTATCTGTCTACATTTACAGATATATATTTGTCCATATGTCCATGCATATTTGGCTCATAATTTTGGCCTGTACCTCATTCTTTTGGTAATTGACATGGACGATCAAAGGACTGAAGTCAGTAACTAATGATGACACTTTTGTGTTTTAGACTTCACCTCCTTCAAAATATGTATTTTAATTCATATAACTGTTTAACTAGCAATGTTTTAAGGGTATAGGAGCAATATTTGACATATATCCCTATTTGTACCCACATTTTGGCACACTTTGTCCATAATTCTTGCATTAAGAGGCTGTGCGGTGTGATATTACATTTTCTGTACTGTTGAATGATTGTGCTGGATGATATGTTTGTGAAAACATCAGGTTTATGTTTATTTGCAATGTCTTAGTGGTAAATCACTTTGTGTATGGTGTGCAGTGTCCTGGGTTCGAGCCTTGCAGAGGCTGTTTATTTTGTTGCTGTGCAGAACAAGGGCCGTTGGCTACAGAGTTATTAAGGTACTTTTAAGCAGTTGTAAATGGATTTGCATGGGTTTGTGTGATTAAGCACTGTCAACTTCCAGTCACAGTTTCTTACAATCAGTTAACTTCTAAATTGCTTAACCTGTGTAGGTAGTGCTTACCCCTGTGCAAACAGGGTTAAACCCGCTTATTGCTGCTTAAAAGTGCTTACTCCCACTTACCTCCACACTAATTTCTTTAAAAGAAAAGAAAAACGGACTGATAGGAAAGTGGTGAAAAAGGGGCACAGAGAAGGAAAAACAGTAGGAAAAATAGCCAGGGATGTGCATGAAAGGCGTAGAGAAGATCCATAGCTGCCCATTTTTTCTACAGCAATGTGGAGATAGATTTGGGCACTCAAACCCCTGGGTGAGTGGAGGACAATGATAATTTGTTGTGATGCTAATTAGACTGGATTGCATGTGTCCAATGGGCATGTGTGCAAAATGGACAGCTATGTATGGGGCAAACTTTTTTGTGGGTACAGATTTCCCTTTTTTTTTCTTTCAGGTGAGAGTGGGATGTTGGGGAGGGATAGTAGGTATATTTGGGGAGGTAGGTTAACAGACAAGACAAACAAGATGCATACAGGGGCAGTATATGGCACATGTGAGGGGTAAACACCTTGGATGGGGAGGGGTGTTTGGAAGTCGCTAGCCCATGGGCCCCCAAATGGAAAAGTGGGACTGAGGTCCCCACCCATGGACAGTCACCACTGCACCTTCACGGCCCCAAGGGTGGCTGTGCTGGGGGCTGGGTAGGAGGGGCAGGCTCACCATCTAATTGTGCCATGTGGCCCTCAAGCTCGCATAGCTGGTCTCAAAACTCCCTGTTGAGCTCCCTATGCACCGCGGCCCAGACCTGATGGCAGGTGAAAGGTACCTCTTCACTCCCTCTCCCACGGGGTCCAAGCCCCATCCCCTGTGGTGGTTCCACCCGAAGGTGGTGCAGGGCCAATGGAGGAGGAGGTCCCAGGCTGGGCTCCAGATGTGCTGGTGCCCAGTGCCATGGCTAGCTGAGGTGGGACAGGTGGGTCCGCTGGGACGGGCCTTCCCATACAAGCTATGGTGTTGCAGTTTTAAGAATGATATGGGTTAGTAATAGTCAACAGCATTCAGGTTTAGTTATAACAGCATGCATAGGTATTTCCCTTAACCGAAGACACCAGATTTACAACAGTTGCAGAGCA
Organism: Protopterus annectens; assembly: GCF_019279795.1. Taxonomy (NCBI): domain Eukaryota; kingdom Metazoa; phylum Chordata; order Ceratodontiformes; family Protopteridae; genus Protopterus; species Protopterus annectens. The sequence goes on along the minus strand of NC_056746.1, from coordinate 725,201,228 downwards.
AGCAGAACACATGCATATATGGGACAACAGTGGCCATTACAACAGCATGCAGGTTTCATTGAAGGCAACAGGCCACCAATATGGGGATATTTTAACATGGCACATGCATAAAACCAAATGTGAATATTTGTAAACCAATAGGACATATGTCCCAACAAAAGTATGGAGTGTACATGTACCCACTGAGGTGTGTAATTGGGTTATTGTTGCACATATGGTGGGGGTGAGAGAGAGAGAGAGAGTTCAGTTAACAAATAATATATCCCTGTAGTTTTCACAACTTTCTTAGTCACTGCAGTTATCTGTCCCTTACATTTATTATTAGACTATCCAATGGCCTTACTTTGTACAATAGTATGTTTGTAGATTATTTTATATGTGGACTGTGTTTTACGTATAGTCTACACCTCTTACCTGTTATAGCTGTTGAGAAAATCATTCTTAACAGTACCTGACAAATTCTACAAATACACCCAGATGCCATGCTTGTAGACAAGTATATGAGTGAACTGTGTTGTACCTACAGTCTACACCTCTTACCTGTTATAGCTGTGGAGAAATCTTTGTTAACACTACCTAATAAATACTACACATACTCCCAGATTCCATGTTGATGTTATACACATACATAACAGTCCATTATTGCACACACTCTGATCAAGGCTTGAGGGGATGCAGGTGTTACTGTGACATATTTTGGAATAGCTGTCATGCACTTTGGGTGAGATGCTACAATGACAGGTTTGTTTCCATATACATTCTCTTTTTATGTTCAGGTCTGACTATAGGTTGCCTACATTTCATGGATCATCACACTTATTTTTCAGGGGAACAGGTTACTGGGCAGCAGATTTGGGCCCATTATCTGGACATGCTGGACAGATCAAAACAGTTGAGGGGTATGACTATGCATACAGCTTACCACCTGAACATTCTGCCACAGTCTGTAGAGTTGATGGTTAAGATTTGCTTACAGCATACTATCTGAACATTCTAGCAAAGTTTGTACAGTTGTTGGGTCTAATTATGCATACAGCTTTCTATCTGAACATTCTCGCAGGTATGATTATGAATACAACTTACTACCACTCCCGAGATTCAAATTCCTGCTGTGTGTGGTAAAAATATTACAGTTGACATCACATTACACTGTGCTATCAGTAAATTGGTGTAAAGCATTCCAATGGCTTATATCTATGTCTCCCTCATTTGTTCTATATGACTGACCTCTTGGGACTTCCAACATTGTTATACTGAACTTCCTACACATTTTAATTGCCTTCAACAGTGTGGGTAAGACTGCTTAGTACAACAGTACTATTTTTAGAAGGCAACACTATAACAACATATGACAGCAAAATGTACACAAGCACTCCTGGGGTTATAGTTTTATTCACAAGATATTACACCTTTATTTCCACACAAACTATATAACAGTCCTCCTGCCATATTGTCTGGTTTATTCAGTACATCCCATACACAACACATTTTTAGACTGGTATGATGCTTTCCAGAACTGTTATATTTATTTGTTATGACAGTACATGCAGGAATATTACTAACCTGCCTCGCGACGCAGCCTTTGCAGCCTAGCAGCATGGGCTTGCAGGTTCGCAGCCTGCTCATCTGCAGCTATGAGAGAAATACAGTGATATTTAGCTATTACCTATCCATAGTATACACAAGCTAAGCAATCATTATCTATGAAGTAGAATGGGTACTTACTCAGTGCTGGGGCATGGGCCATCTGCCTTGCTTCTTGGATCCACTTGTCCAAGAGATCACCCCTCCACTGCTTCAGGTCAGCATGGTGATGCCTGACCAACTCACCAGTCTGGGAGATACCAGTGGCACTGGTGAGGTCACAGGCGAGATTGTCCCAGGCATCCACTTTATACTGAGAGCCCTGGTACTGGCCCTGCAGTAGTCTTTCCTCATGGTGTTTTACCAGGAGCCATGCCATGAATCTGGACTCCTGGGTGCCCCAGCGCTGTGCTCTAAATTGAGTGCCTTCCCCAACTCCAGCCATATTGCCTACAGTAGGGAGCTGCAACCAGGTATGGGAAATATTGGTGTCTGTGGGGTTTAAATACACCCAATTTCCCACACTTTCCTGTGAATGAACAGTTTTGAAAAGGCTAAGCTATGAGTACACCTGCTTACCTAATGTTGGCATTGCTTAAAGGGGCATACCACTGGGCAGATTGAGTTTGCTGACCTACACATTTCTTACACCACATAGGCTGACCTGTGCAATGCTTAGCATTGCTTAATATCTATTTAGCATTATATTTTCCTTTTGACATTGATTTATTATTTGTTACATGTTATATCTGTGTCTGGTATCTGTGATTCCTGTGTATGTACACTGTATGGGGCCCTGGGGACTTCAACACTTTATTACAATAACGCCTCACATCTGGCCTTACTGCAGTACTCCAGTTCACATATTTATGTTATGTTACAGGTTATACAACATCACACTGTACGTTGATTCATACATGTTCAGTTTGATTTTCCTATGGTGTGGATTTGTTTGTTGACACCTCAGCCTTATTGACAGCTCTGATGACTTAGTGGTTAACTACTGTGACAGTAGTGTACAGGGTCCTGACTTCGAGCCTTGCAGAGGCTGTTTATTTTGTTGCTGGACAGAAAACGGCTGTTGGATATCGAGTGATTAAGGCACTTTAAAGCTGTTGTAAGCGGGTGTGCACGTGTTTGCGCAGAGCTAAGCACTGCTAACTTCCGTATACACTTTCTTATATTTAGTTAGCTTCCATATTGCTTAATCTGTGTAGTAAGTGCTTACCACATGCAGACACACTTAAACATGCTTACTAGTGCTTACATATGCTTACTACTGCTTATCTGTGCTTAAACCTGCTTACTAGTGCCTTATTCATTATGAGACTGATACTACACATGTGCATTTCCTGCAGTACTCTAGTTCATAAATATGACACTGATACTACACATGTGCATTTCCTGCAGTACTCTAGTTCATAAATATGTGTTATTTAGTGGGTTTCGCAACAAAATAATTGGTTATAATGTGATTTACCATGTAAAATAGACTGTGCTGCAATGGGAATTGAAACGGGAATGCCTGCTCATTAGGCGGATACTCTGCCCACTACACTATTGCTGTGCTGCTTCATTTCCATATATCTTCCTTGTTATCCTCTTCAGCCTTTTAAGCTGCTTTAACAGTAGATAAGCGATGGGCACACCCGCGCACCTATGGTTAGCTTTAATCGAATTTTTAAAAAAATATAAAAGGGTTTCTTCATTTTATTTTTATGTACTGTTGCTGTTGTACACATAGGTTCATAGGTTCATAGGTTCATACTAAGCTATCTGCCCGAGGGCATTTACAAGCCTAGCCCATAGTTTTGTGGCTTACGCCACCCCTTTAGTATGGGGAACTATACCCATTATTTTGCTGTGCCTCTGTTGAGCAGTGACACTGAGGTAATCCCTGGGGTATATCTGCGATCTCCCATCCATTGGTCAAGATTTCTCTTGAACAAGGCCAGCGAGGTGCTCTGCCTCACATATACCGGGATTTTATTCCACAGCATAGGGAGTCTTTGGGTGATGAATCTATCCCTCCAGCACGTCCTATTAATAGCCGTGTCGAGGTTTAAGTCTCCGCCCTTGTGGCTCTGACGGATCTAGATTTTTGAGGTGAAGCATATTCATCAAATCTGGGTTTGACATGGCCTTGTATGTTAGGCAAAGGTCACCTCTGAGCAAGCGGTGCGACTGAATAGAGCTGGAGTTCTTTCAGTCGGGCAGCATAGGACAGATGTTTGAGACCCTTTATCCTTTTGGTGAGGAACTGTTGTGGCCTCTCCAGCTGCTGCAAGTGTCGGGTCAGATACATTCCGAATGGGGCATTGTACTCAATCATTGGTCTGATGAGTGATGAGTATAGGGAGACTATGACCTCCCTTGATCTAGATGAGAATCCCTTCATGATAAGGTGGGCAATGTAGAAGGTCTTCCTAACTACTTTAGCTACATGGGTGTCGAATGACAGACTACTATCAACCTGGGTCCCCAGGTCCCTGATAACTTCTTCTGTACTCAGTGGATTGCCACCTATTTGGTAGCTAGGGGTAACCTTGTTTTTCCCGAAGGGTATGACTATGCATTTTTTGGCATTTAACTTTAGGCCATGGCTCTGGCACCAGTTATCCATTTCTGTGAGACCCTTCTGAAGGATATCTGTGTCAGATGTGTTTTCTACTATGGCCCAGTTTGCAGTCATCTGCAAACTTTGTCAGCCATAACCCTCCTGTGTTTGCTTGTACTTCGGAAAAGTAGATGCCAAACAAGAGTGGGCCCAGGACTGAGCCCTGTGGTACACCACTTGTGACAGGCTTTGAGTCTGACATGGCGCCAGCAACTCTGACCCTGTGGGTTCTGTCACTCAGCCAGTTTGCAACCCATCTTGTGATGTATGGGTTAACATTTAAGCTGATGAGTTTTTCAATGATACCCGAGTGGGGTATTGTATCAAAGGCCTTCGCCAGATCGAGGTAGGCTGTATGGACTGCCTTTCCTCATCAATGGCTTTGGTGACTGTTTCAAAAGTCAACCAAGTTTAGAAGGCATGATCTGCCTTTGACAAAGCCAAACTGGGATGGATCCAAAGTCTGCAAATTCCCTATGTCTTTATTTATGAGGTCCATTATGATCCTCTCCATGGCTTTGCAGATAAGGCTTGTCAAGCTAATGGGCCGGTAATTTCCAGGGTCGGTGGAGGCACCGCCTTTGTGAAGTGGGACCACAGTTGCAGTGCGCCACTCCCTGGGTACATATCCAGAGGTAAGACTATGATTAAACAGCTGTCCTAGCTGTGGGTTTAATTCCTCGTTGAGTTCGTGGAGCACACAGCCGGGGACACCATCAGGTCCCATGGATGCTGTGTTTTTTGCTTTGGAGAGAGCAGTTCTCACTTGGGCGTTGGAGATGTTTGGGGGGCTGCAATCGCTTGGTATAGATATCTCTCCTTTTGGGGGGGACTGTTGGTGGGGATATGCGGATACCTATGAGCGATCTCGCCCATTTCTTAACACTTTATGCCCGAGGTGGGTTCCTCAGCCTGGACTATCTTAATCCCTCCGGTTCACCCTCCCAGCACCATGTGTAAGTTCACTTCTTTCTTACACATTATCTCGGTTTCTCTTCTGCCCCCCCCCCCTTGCACTTACCTCATACATGTCTGATTTGTACTGGTCCATCCAACCCCGATACACCTCGATCCATAATTCCATAATTTCATAGCCATGGTTCCTTCTTCCACCCCTCGAGCTCCACGTACACAGCAACCATCCATTCTCTGGTTGCTAGCCCAGCTATACCACACCTCCACACATACCCTCTCTCCACATCTTGGTACTCATCCAGTATACTGTCTTGACCCAAGCTTCTTCAGGCTCTTCATCCGTTTAGTCCACGTAAGTATGAGCCTTGCCTTGTTTATCTTTTGAGACACGTGTAAACATAGGATTGACTCACAATTTTTGGTTCGTCCCGCCAGGGACGGACCTGTTTTTGTGTCAAAATTAGACATAGCTGGTCTACACTGTTTCTCCCACTGGTAGCATCCTGCCAGGGGTTTGAGAAGCAGTGGTTTGCTCACACACCTACCCAGCCTCATCTCCTGGTTCCATGGAACCGATGTCCCAGGTTTGACGTTCTGAGCATGAAGCATGCCCACACGCCCCCTCAACATGGACAAGTTTTTTGCAAGACTACTGTTCTCACATTATGATTGGACAGGAACTGTTTTGGAAATTTACATAAACTGCTCAAAATACTGTATTTGAGTAATGTACAAATGGCTGCTCATATTAATGTAACATGTCTGTCTGAAGGGGTCTTGATATTACATAACATGGCAGCACTAAATAAGACAGGGAATGCTGGTGTTCTGCTTTTCATTCATTGTTAATGCTTTGTTGTCACAAAGTTTGTTCTTGATATATATATATATATATATATATATATATATATATATATATATGTGTGTGTGTGTGTGTGTGTGTGTATATATATATATATATATATATATATATATATATATATATATGTGTGTGTGTGTGTGTGTGTGTGTGTGTATATATATATATATATATATATATATATATATATATATATATATATATATATATATGTGTGTGTGTGTGTGTGTGTGTGTGTGTGTATATATATATATATATATATATATATATATATATATATATATATATATATATGTGTTATATATATATATATATATATATATATATATATATAACACACACACACACACACACACACACACACACACACACACACACACACACACACACACACACACACACACACACACATATATATATATATATATATATATATATATATATATATACATATACTTGTACATAAACACACACACACACATCTACATAATTACATACATTTCCTATGCTGTTGAATGACTGTGCCATGGCTTAGTGGAAAATCATTTTGCCTATAGTGTGCAGGGTCTAGGGTTTGCATCTTGGGACTGCTGATTACTTTCTTGCTGGGCAGGACAAGAGCTGTTGGATACAGAGTGATTTAGGCACTTTTAAGTAATTGTAAGCGGGTTTGCACTGCTTTGCCCGACAGTAAGCAATGCTAACCTCTGGATACATATGCTTACAGACAGCTGCGATCTTGCTTAATCTGTGTGTGCATTGCTTAGCCCCCACGCAAATGGCTAAAACCCGGTTACTAGTGCTTAAGTACACTTACTACCTCTTATTACCACTTACTAGTGCTATGTTTTAGACAGTAATAGTGTAATGGTTCTTGGGGAGGTGGGTGATTTGGAAAATGTATGGAGCTATCATTCATTACACAGTTTACCTTACATTTGTATCTGTGATACTGTATGGGGCATGTGATTATCTGTGGACTTTGCAACATTATGACACTGATATCTCACATCTGCATTAAATGCAGTACTGCAGTTCACAAATGTATGTTATTTATTGGGTTATGCCACAAAATATATTTACCATAGAATGATGTGAAGGGAAAATGGAATGTACTGCAGTGGAACTCGAACTGGGAATGACTGTAAGACGAATGTTCTGCCCACTACAATATTGCTGTACTGCTTCATTTGCATATGTTTTGCTTTTTATCCCCTTTCTGCTATTTAAGCTGCATTAACCGTAGCTAAGCAATGTGCACACCCACACACCTACGGTTAGCTGTACTCAGATTTTTAATAAGAGGGTTTGTTCATTTAATTTATATGTACTTTTGCTGTTGTACACATAGGGGACTGTTGCTGGGGATATGCGAACACCTGAATGATCCTGCTCATTTCTTAACACTTTCTGCTGTTTTACATTGCAGGGGTGTATTTATTCTGAGAGCTTTACTCTCAGACATGCCCCCTGCACTTGTACTCACTCCATGTAAGCCTGGGAGCTCAGGCAGCACATCTTCAATCATATACTTGGCGCACTGCTTTCCTGCTCCAACATGAGCACTTCGGTGCAGGACTTAGTCCTGTGCGGAATATTAGTGAATCCAGGTGATTGTGTTCCAAAAGAAATTACTGTTATGTCAAGTGTTACCATTGTTGATGTGCAGTGATCATGGGATTATAAAGGTTAATTTGTTGCTAGATAATTCTCCCAAACTGAAATCTGGCTGTCAAACTGAAATCTAAACCATTGTACAGAAGGTTAATTACAGATTATATGGAAGCAAAATGGTCACTATGTAAAACTAACTGGAGTGAGGTGTTCAGTGGGAAAACTGCAGACGGAATGTGGGAAGTTTTGAAAAAAACTGTTTGAGTGCAAACAATAAAAAAAATGTTTAACATCGGGATCTAGGCATAAACCAGCGAGATATATTTCCATAATAACAAGATATCGGATTAAGGTGAGAGACAAAAAATATAAGAAATGGAAGAGATGATGAACTACAACTTTGAAAACTGAAATAAACAAGCTGGACAAACAGATTAAGCATAGTGTGAGACAAGATCAAGAAAATTTTGAAGAAAATGTATATAAAGCCTGGAGACTTATTATGGGAACAAGTATTTTGGTTTAGTGGCGTAATACGAAGCCTTTTTATAGTCACATACGATGTGATGTGGAAGGATAAAGACACACAAATTGATAAACTGTGTGGAGTTTCTAAAATTTTTTCTCAGGCACAACAGATTATAGATATAGTTACAAAATCTTATGCAAAACAATTTGGCTCCACAAAATGGGAGATAAGTTGTCCTAGTGGCATCTAGGTAATCCCAAACACTGGAATCAAATTAGATTATATTAAAAAAGAATTGCACAAACTGGATCCAAACAAAGCACATGGAGGAGACAGAATTAGTAACAATGACCTGAGAACACTTCAGCAAAAACTTAAAGTACCATTACAGCTATTATTCACTGGGTCATATAAATATGGGGAGATTCCTCAAGATTGGAGACATGCGATTATTAAACCTGTCTTTAAAGGAAAGGGAAGTAGGACAAATCCAGAGTCATACAGACCCTTAGATTTACTTTCATGTTGTGGAAAAATAATGGAGAAGGTAATACTGGATATGTTATTGTCAGAACTGGATAGGACTTGAAAGCATATATCAGCATGCATATGTTGAAAATAGATCTACTGCCACCTGTAACATGATGTTCTATATAATATATTATATCATGACCCCCCATTAATATTCCAAAACGTGCATGCTGATTGGTCAGCGTGCACGTTGTAAATCAACTTATACTAATGGAAAAATGTCCGGTCGCCTGGACTTTTTCCATTAGTACAAGTCTTTTTTAAAACACTGTCTCGCTATGTTAAAGGAGTTTAACATAGCGAGACAGGCTTAAAAAAAGCAACGGAGACTCCGTTGCTTTTTCTAAAGCTGTCTCGCTATGTTAAACTCCTTTAACATAGTGAGACAGTGTGTAAAAAGCAACAGAGATCTTGCTTTCTCCATTGCTTTTTTTTAAACCTGTCTCGCTATGTTAAACCCATTTAACATAGCAAAACAGTTTGTAAAAAGCAACGGAGATCTTGCTTTCTCCGTTGCTTTTTTCAAAACTGTCTCGCTATGTTAAATGGGTTTAACATAGCGAGACAGCTTTAAAATAAGTAACGGAGATTCTCCGTTGCTTTTTTTAAAGCTGTATCACTATGTTAAACCCATTTAACATAGCAAAACAGTAAAAAGCAATGGAGATCTTGCTTTCTCCATTGCTTTTGCCCACAGCTCTGATGTATTGTGTAGGCATATGCATGTGCAGTACATCAGAACTGCCGCAGAATGCCAGACAGCTGCGGAAGGGCAGCAAGGAGGCATTATACAATGCTATTATTTAAGAAAAGTAATTATTTTTTTTCTTAAATAATGTCATTGTATAATAGCAATAACCCACTTCTGGGTGTGGGTAATGCTTCGCCCTCGTGACCAAACCACGCCAACCGTGGGTAAATCCAGCATTACCTACACCCAGACATGGGTTATTGCTATAATAACAGCTATTAATGAAAAAAATGTGTTGTGATGTAATTTTTATAGATATAACTTCAGCATTTGACAGGGTCATACACAAAACACTGAATAAATAAATTAGTAAAACTGGGTATTGATGTACTCTTAATAAGAAGGATAGCTGTGGCTTACAAATAGGACATGGCATGTACAATACAGCAACTGGACATGTGAAATCCTTGATTAAAGTCAATGTGTTCCACAGGGATCTATCCTAGGCCCTTACTTGTTTAGATCGTATCTTTCAGACCTAACTTTTTTATCTGAGGTATTCTACAGTCTATAAAAAAAAATGTAAATTTTGAGCTTGTTTCCTGTCTTTCCTGTAACTAGTCTAGTCCAGATACAGATTTTTTGTATCCAGGACTGTTTGTAAGCTTTTGAGCCCCCCAACCCCAATCCTTTCTGTGTTGGAGGGGAAGCCTTCTAGCTTATCAGTGGGAATGGTAAGCACTAGGTAGCCTATCTACCACAAGATAAGTGGTTTCTGGCCCAGAAATTGTAGTTTATTGACCATTTGGGTAGTTTTTCCATCTCTTTCAAATTTCTGGTTTAAAAGCCCATGTTTGTGCTTGTTTCCCAACTTTCCTGTAACTAGTCTAGTCCAGATACAGATTTGCTGTATCCAGGACTGTTTTTAAGCTTCTGAGTGGTGTCAAAGTCTACTCTTCAATGTTTCCTTAGATCTACTTGTTCTCTCATCTCCTGCTCTTTTACTGGCTTATTAATCTAGCACTTTGCCAGACTTCTTGTAGCAATTATTGTAGCACACAAAAGTGCTATCAGCACTAAATGTTCTACAAGGAAACAGCTCCAGTACTTATTATTAATGCCCACCCCTCCAGGCATATATAAAGGTCAGTTCTCTGTGCTTTCTCCTATTAACCTAGTGAACTTGGGCATCCTGAGGCAATGTAGCAACTGCCTCACATACACAGATAACCCTTTCCTCTTACCTCCGAACACTCAGACTTATGAAAGTCGCATTTATATTTCCAAATTGGAAGCCATGCACTCTCCAGCCAGACCGGAATAGCTGGTCAAGAGGAGAAGGTCAGCACTTGCATCACACCACATGGAACACATAGCCCTGTAGAACACACAACAACACTGCCTTTACATAAACACGCAAACCACACACCCACCTTCATGGAGGATCTCAATAAAAATCTACCCAAACAGCAGAGACCTCCAAGGCAGAAACACACTCAACCACCACAACACAACACTAATCACTAGACACATAACTCTCCTAAACAGTGTGCCACTCAACCAAAGCCCCTAAGGCAAAAGAGCATGCCCAACACACTAGTTATAGGTGACTCAATAGTGAGGCACACTGATGTCCCACTCACTAGGCTGAATAAGGAGAAAGCAACAGTCAGCTGTCTGTCAGGCACTAGGATCCACCACATTATACACGCACTCAGGTCCCTCAACAACAGGTACAAATATGACTCTGTCAATGTACATGTGGGTGTAAATGACCTGAGATGTACCTCCCTGGACTACATGAAAAGAGACATGGAGGAGCTCTCGGATTATGTAGCCCAAGCTAGTATGACCCTAGCCCTGAGCAGCATCCTACCATCACCCAGAATGATACCACAGTACAAGCAGAAAATGACTGATTTCAACAATTGGCTAAGTTTCTAGTGTCATTCTAAGGGGAACCAGTATCTGTCTGCCTGGGATAACATGATTGACAGACCTCGATGCTTTGACAGAGATGGCCTGCATCTGTCACCCCTAGACTTCCGGATACTGGCAAAAGCTCTTGCCACCCTTATAGTTCCTTTTTAGGCAGTGTTCCAAAGACCAAATTACCACCATAACAGCTACAAACAAATGCAATCTGAGGGTCATGCTGCTAAATGCTAGAAGTCTAAATCTCAACATGAACTCACTCGAAGCACTCCTTAAAATGGAGAACATCGACATTTGTGCTATAATGGAGACCTGGTTCAAGGCAGCAGAAAGCACCCCTGCACTACCAGGCTATAACTCATTCCACACCTTTCAGTCCCAGAACTTGGACCGAAGCTCCAAAGTTGGTGGTGTTTCCATTCATAAAGGATGCACACACCTCCAGACTGGTAGCCCAACATAATGCATCTGAGATACTTCAGGTGCAGCTAACATTGGGTAAGACAGCAATTCTTCCTAAGAACCCTGGAGAATATTAAGGTCCAACCTAATACTCTCATACTGGGTGACTTCAACTACCCCTCTATTAAATGGGAAAACTACTCATGTACCAATGCACATGCCCAATGTTTCCTGTAATTCATAAATTCCAATGCCCTGGACCAGCTCATTCTTACCCCCACTAGAGGTAGCAACTTCCTTGACCTGGTCATTACTAACATGGGCGACTGTTGCTCTACACCAATAGTCAACTCCTCCCTGGTTAGATCCGACCACAAATTAATCACCTTGGAAATCCACATCCCTTCCACCCCCCCTCCCCGCAAAGGTAACCACCATGAAAAACTTCTCAAAAGCTAACTTTGGGCTCCTAAAAACAGAGGTGGCTAACTTCAGTGCGCCCATGTAAATGGAGATCAGTTGCATGACTGCTGAATCATACACCAATGCACTATATGAACACGTACACAAATGCTTCAATCTCGCCATACCCAAGAGATGCAAGACACTCTCCTCCAAGAAAGAAACCCAGTCTGGTGGTCCCCTGCCATAAACAAACTCTACAACAGAAGGAGGAAACTAATGCGGAATAAGGTGAAGTCCCAAGACTAGAAAAACTCCCTTATCCGCCTCAACAAAAAGTTGAGATCCCTCATCAAATCCTCTAAAGCTAGCTATGAAAACAGAATTTCAGCAGATAGTAAAGACAACTACAAGGCCTTCTATAGTTATGTAAAGAATCTCCACGGCAATACCCAGATTTGCTCTGAGCTACTGCACAATGGTACCTCCTACACTGAGCCAACAGATATTGCCAATATACTGGCCAACAGACTCAGTGCCAATTTTACCTCTTTCTTCCCCCTAAGGGACCAGTCACAATAGCAGCAGATTGCCAGGCACCCAGTATTACTGCTGCACAGGTTAAAACAGCACTGTTCAAGGCCAAGAATACAGCTTCTATGGGACCTGACAATATCCCTGGCTGTGTTCTGCATGAACTACAGAGAGAACTGACACCTCACCTGTGTGCCCTGTTCAATCACACCCTCACCTCAGGCTTTGTCCCTACTGAATGGCGCACTGCTATAGTCATCCCTCTCCACAAAGGAGGAGTGACTACAGACCCTGAGAACTATTGCCCCATTAGCCTGATGAGTCTGATATGAAAAGCTATGGAATGCATCATCATGGACCTAATAAACAAGGATAAAGGGAATCTCCAAACTCTGGATCCCAAACAGTTTGGTTTTGTGAAGGGTAGCTCATGCCTGCTCAACTTGGTTAACTTCTTTGAGTCAGTCACTAGAGCTGTGGATGAAGGCAAGGTGGTTCATACAGCCTACTTTGATCTGACCAAGGCCTTTGATACCATTCCCCACTCAGGAATCACAAAAAAACTCACAAAGTTAGGCATCGACCCCTATATCACTAGATGGGTTGCAAACTGGCTCACAGGTAGAACACACAGTGTGAAAGTAGCTGACTCCAAGTCAGACTGCTGATCAGTCACAAGTGGAGTCCCACAGGATTCGGTCCTGTGTCCTCTCCTGTTTGGTATCTACTTTTCTGAAGTCCAGGCCAACACAAAGGGACTCTGGCTGACAAAGTTCACAGACAATTGCAAGTTGGGAACTATTATTAACTCCCCAAGTAATGTTGACATCCTACAGAAAGGCCTCACTGAGATCAACGACTGGTGTCAGAACCATGGCCTTAAGCTCAATGCCAAAAAATGTGCTGTCACCCCCTTTGGGAAAAACCTGGTTCCCATGAATTATCACACAATGGTAGTCCACTGAACACAGTAAGAGATCTGGGAACACAGGTTGACAGCAACCTCTCTTTTCACCACCACATTGCCACTGTGGTCAGAAAGTCCTTCTATGTGGCACATTTCATTACTAAGGGTTTTGCATCCAGGAAGAATGAGGTCATTGTCTCCCTCTACTCTTCCCTCATTAGGCCAATCATTGAGTACAATGCCCCATTTGGCATGTACCTCACTAAACAGCTGCAAACAACTGGAGAGGCCACAAAAGTGCCTCACAAAGAGGATCCTAGGCCTTAAACATTTGTCCTATATGGGCAGACTAAAAAAACTCCAGTTATTCTCTGTCTCACATCAACTACTTAGAGACAATCTCTGCTTGACTTAAAAAGTCATGTCTGACTCAGCTCTGTTAGAAATGCTACATCTGAAGAAATCCCAATCCCTCCACACCACATGCTGCAGAGACCACAACCTCATCACCAAAATCAACAGAACATGCTGGAGGGACAGGTTCCTCACCCAGAGACTGCCCATGCTCTGGAATAGACTTCCCATACATATCAAGCAGAGCACCTCACTGTCCCTCTTGAAGAGAAATCTTGATGAGTGGATGGGAAATAGAAAATTCACCCCGGGGATCACTCCAGTTGCTTTACTCGACAGAGGCACTGGGAACTAAGGTCAGGTGGCACAATGCCAGGGTAATCCTACGGGCTAGGCTTGTAAAGGATCCAGGACCATTAGCCTAGTACACACCTATGAACCTATGAACCTATATGTAGATGATCTGAAATTGGGTAAATTGATTATTTGTGTTACAGATAAGGCATGTCTGCAAAATAACATGACTAGATTTACCATTTGTGCACAGGAGAATAATATGATGATAAATACATCAAAAACTAAGCATATGAGATTTGGCATACATGAATCGAAAGGTGAATATTTAATACAATATACAGTAATTGAAACTTTAGGCTCATTTAAGGACCTGGGTAGATGGGTGGCTTCAGCTATGAGTTTTTCTAATCATATCAGTCGATTGGTTAGTGATAGTTATAGGTTGTATAAAAAAGATTTGTAAAGTCTAGGAAATCAAAAATGATGAAATCATTGTTTGTTAGTCATATTAGACCCAAATATGAGTATGGAATAACAATATGGAAACCCTATAAGAAAACAAGCATGAATAAATTGGAAAGAGTACAGCAGAAATATACCAAGAGCATCCATGGATGTGAAAATTTAAGTTATTATGAAAGAGTAAAATATCTAAACTTGTACAGTGTCTCTTACAGATATCTAGGAGGAGATCTTATTCAGGTATATAGGGCATTTACAGACAACTACCTCTGGGGATGTTTAGGGTTATCAAAAAGCACTAGAGAATCATCATACAACCTATGTAGAAGATTCTATAGGAATGAGAAGTGTACTAATTGGTTCTCTGACAGAGTAGCTGATGCATGGAACAGACTACCAAATTACATTAAAGCAAGTACTAGTTTAGATATTTTTAAAAACAGTCTGGACACGTTATGGGAACAAGTGTTTTGGTATACTGGCAAGCTAGAAGGGCATTAATGCCCTTGCTTGAAATTTTTATGTACAGTATGCATGTATGTATCTAAAAGAAAAAAGTGTTTAACTTTTGGTCAGCAAAAGAGGAATCATTTCCAAAGATTTTGTAAATCAAGACAGGCACATACTTTTATTAAAAGAGAACATTCAAAGAGACAGAGTGATCAGTTAGAAAGCTGTGACCCTACTTTTTGTGTTGATGGTGTGTCTGTGCTTAATGAAACAGTCAATGCAGTAGATTAATGAGCAAAGAATGAGGTATTTTGTACTGTTGAGATAAATGGAAGACCCATAGAACTCAAAGTTGACACAGGTTAAAAGTGCAATGTTATATCAGTAAAAACATTTGCTAGAGAATGTGCTGGTGAGAAATTTGATTTGACAAAGTGTGCGAAGCTTGTTGCTTATGGTGGTGAAGAAATTCAGACCAAAGGTTCAGTAGTGCTTTCATGTTATTCTGCTGGGAACAGCTATGACTTGCAATTTTATGTAGTCAAAAGACATGTGCAGTCATTATTAGGCCACAGAGATAGTTTGAAAATGGGACTACTTTCATTTAATAAGGAAGTGCACCATTTAAGCTTGAAAGACCACTCTTCTAATTTCACCCATACTATTTTCTCGACCTATGCTGATCTTTTCAAAGACAAACTAGGCAAACTACCAGTTGTGTACTCCATGATGTTAGACCCTAAAGTCAGTCCAGTAGTCAGACCAGCCTGGAAAGTTCCACTATCTATGCAGAACAGAGTCAAAGCTGAGCTAGATAAAATGGTGCAGCAAGGTGTGATTTGTCCAGTTGATGAACCTACTGAATGGGTATCTTCTACGATCATAGCTCATAAGAAAAACACAGATGATATCAGAATATGTATTGATCCACAAGATTTAAATGAAGCACTGAAAAGACCTCATCATCCAATGAGTACAGTTGAAGAAGTTGCTGTTCTTATGCCAAATGCCACTGTTGTTTTCTGTTTTGGATGCAAAAAGTTAATTTTGGAAAAATTTCCTTGACCAAAAATCTTCACTGCTAACCACTTTCAGTACTTTTTTTGGCAGATACAGATTTTTGAGAATGCCATTTGGAATAAATTCTGCCAGTGAAGTCTTCCAGCGTGCCATGGAACAAATTTTTTTCTGGATATCCGTGTGCTATTATAGTAGATGATATTTTACTTAGAGGTAATGGTGAAGCTGAGCATGGCAGAAGCCTCAAGAAAGTTATGGAAAGAGCATGTGAAGTGAATCTTAAGCTAAATTCTCAGAAATGCCAGTTCAGGCCACAAGAAGTTACTTATGTTGGTCAATTGTTTACCAGTTCAGGCTTATGGCCAGATCTTTCCAAGCAAAGAGCAATTCTTGAGATGCCAGATCCAGACAATGTTCAAGCCCTGCAACATTTTATTGGCATAGTTAACTATCTAGGCAAGTACATTACAGAATTGACCTAACTTTCAGCACAGCTCAGAGAGTTGACACACAAAGATGTATCCTGGTCCTGATTAGAACAACACCAAAGAACATGATGTCCTGAAACAGAGTATTTCCAGTCCACCGACACTCTCAGATACTATGATGTTCACAAATCAGTAACTCTTTCTTGTGATGCTTCAAAATTTGATCTTGGTGCAGTCATTATTCAAGAGGGTAGACCAGTAGCCTATGTGTTCAGAACTGTAACCCATACCAAGATGTAGTATGCTCAGATAGAGAAAGAACTGTCAGCACTTGTGTTTGCATGTTCGAAGTTCCATATTTGTATTTATGACCGGCCCATTTAAATTGAAACAGAAAATCAACCTCTAGACACTAGTTTGAGAAAGCCTTTGAATACAGCTCCAGCCAGATTACAATGCATGATGCTGAAATTGCAAAAGTATAATTTCAGTTTTGTCTACACGAAAGGCAGACTTCTTTATCTTGCTGATACTTTATCCAGATTCTCCAAAAATACCACTGAGCAGCATGAAAATGAGAAACCTGATTTTGAAGTCATGAAAGTGATACATTTTTCTTCCACACATCTTGATGAGCTTAGAAGTCACCCAGCCTCAGATCCAGTACTTCAGAAGCTCAACTACTTTATCAGCTGAGGATGGCCATCAAAGCAATCTTCTTTCCCTCATGACCTGCAACCGTATTGTTCTTACAGAAATGAGATTTTGTTTGATAATGGTATCATCATGAAAGATCCAAAAGTGATTGTTCCAAAATCCATAAAACAAGAGTATATTACCATTTGGCATTGTGGCCACCCAGGAACTGATTCTACCAAAAGAAGGATGAGAGGACTAGTATTACAGCTATCACCCCACTATTGCCTGGAAAAGGCTTCCACTAGAAATCAGGACCCTTACATAGCCTAAACAATTTAAGACAGCCACCAAAGAGCACTTTAAAAGTCACTGGTCCTGCCACTGCACTCTCTCTCCTTAACATCCCCTACTTCTCATACCTTAATCTACTTTCTGCCCTTAACTCACTCTTCTCACTAGCTCTCTCTAATCTTCCTTGACTACTCTTTCTACTGTCTTCTAATATTTATTAAGCAAACTGTTTCAGAGAAACATTCTATTATAATTGTCTTGCCTTCATGCAACTACATCATGACAAATCTGTTTTTTTAACCACTTACCCCAAAAACTATACTCATCTTAATGACATGTTTCTTTTTATACATTTTGAAATAGTTATGCTATACTCCTGATTATTGACACTGTATAACATTGTATTGCTACTTAATGCCTTGTAATAATCCTATAACACTGGTGTTTAATGCTAATTTGTAATGAAAATTGTATAATATGTTGGAGCTTTTCTCCCCGGGCCTCCTCTGAAAAAGGAGTCTTCAGCTCAGTCTGACAATCCCAGTCAACAAATGTAAAATAAAATAAATAAATAAAATAAATGTTGGCCTTCTATGTCAAAGGATATTGAGAGAGTACTTTCATCTTGTTCTGCATATAATCATACTAAGCCACATCAACAAAAAAAAACACTTCGTCTCAGCCAGATTCCTGAACTACCTTGGTTTATAGTAGCTAAATACATTTTCAAATGGAATGGTCAACATTACTTGATGTTAGTAGACTGTTATTCAAATTGGTTCAAGATTGACCTACTTCCTAACCTAGCATCCAGTACTGGCATTACTAAGCTGAAGCATCATTTTGCAGTCCATGGTAGTCTGCACAAAGTTATTCCTGATAATGGTGCACAGTTTACAAGCCAGCAGTTCAAGAGATTTGCTGAAGAGTGGGACTTTATCCAGGTTATGAGTAGCCCTGAGTACCCACAGTCAAATGGTATGGCAGAACGTGCAGTTCACAGTGTGAAACAGTTATTAGAGAAGTCGAAATGAGACAATAGTGATGTTTTGCTGAATCTCCTCAATCTTAGAAATATCCCTCATGATAAACATCTTGGTTCACCTGCGCAAAGGCTTTTATAAAGTCAAACCAGAATCACACTACCAATTAATAGCAATCTGTTGGTTCCCTCTGCTGAGAACAACAAAGTAGTGAGAGCTCATCTTACGAAAAGGCATTTGTCCCAGAAGTCCTACTATGATAAGTCCAGCAAACCTCCATTACGAGAAGGAGAGATAGTGAGGATGCAGATGTCCAAAGGTTTTGATCAGATTGGAGTCATGAAAAGTGTATGTCCAGACCTGAGATCATACACTGTGGAATCACAAGGAGTTGAATTTAGGCAGAATCTGAAACATTTAGTACCGGTGTCCAAGCCTGTATTGCAGCATCTTTAATTTGAAAAAGAATCTCAGAGTGAGTTATTCAGTGTTCCAGTTCCAGAAGACATTCCAGCAAATATCCCTGAAACTCCTGAGACAGATTGTTCACCAATGACTGTCCCTATTGCAAAACTCAATTTTAGTTGCTATATCACCAGGTCGCATTTCCAGACCATGTTCCAGATACACGGCTTCTTCGACATGAACACTGTGTTTATTTCTCAGTGTCTGTATAATTGCATATCTTTGTGGATGTCATCTTATTGTGGCAATTCACTAAAAAGGGAAGATGTAGATCTGTATGTATACCTTTAAGAAGCTCTCCATGGAGTTGCACATGTGTATAAATACTGAGCACGTGCGAGCCAGACTGACATTTTGTAGAGAGCTGTTGAGGTGTAAGCATTCATGTATGTAATGGTATGTCAGTTAATCGGTTCATTTATATTTTATGCTGCCACTATCCATCTTGATGTGTTTCTACATAATAAAGCATATAAATGAACTATGAAAAACAAAAATTAAACCTGCTAAGAAAAAGCAATAAAGTGGAAACCATCAAACAAACACACCTTTATTAATAAAATAAATAAGCGCTTTTATCTATTAAATGTAGACTTCATCAGATAAAATACAACTGCATTAATGCACATTTAAATTACCTACTGAACCACATTACTGAGAACAGGAAGAAAATTTTTAAAGAGACCAAAACCTAACAACATTGCATAATATTAAAATAAAACAACATGAACACAACATTTATAAATAACGAAAAACATAACAATAAAGTACTTTTTCACCTCTCATAAAATTTCCTCTTTAACAAACTAGAAATACTAACAGAATCATTAAGACCCAGGGAAACTGTAGCATTCAAAAATACTTGCCACCAAAGCTCTCTTTGTTCCAATAAAGTAGACCATGGACTACCTCTCAGATTAACATGTAGCTGTGTTTGTTTGCTGGATTCCACATATAAATGAACTACCCCACCTGCTCGTCTTGAATCATAACATAGGACGAGCGATAGTGTTTAAGGCAATTATTTCTTTCAGTAAAATCAGATGTATTATTTACAAAAATAGCAAATAATAACAGGGTACAGAAATGCATGAAAACTATGAGCAACATTTTTTGTTTTATCTCCCCTCAATGAATGATGATTACTTTTTACTAGGACAACAGCACTGGAGAACCAACATGATTTGAGGGTTATGGAGATGGAAGTGAAAATAAAAGGCAAAAAGAGATGAAAGAGATATTCCTTGGGTGTATGCCACAATGTATTACATAATAGATTCCATCAGATGGTAGCTACAAGCAAGTTATGCATAGGAAAAAGTAATCTCCTCTGTATGAATCTTTGCTGCTTCATTTTTGCAAATCAGTCTAACTCGTAGAAGTAAAAATGGAACCTAAAGTCAGTAAGTGAGCAACTGATACAGAATGACATGGCTGCATGCACCATAACTGCCTCCTGTAGACACTGTCCAGAAATAAAAGGACCAAATCCCTTCTATCCTAACATTTCTGGAAGCTTTGGAAAGCTTCTCCATCTTTATATTTAAACACAACTTCCATCTGGCTGCATATTTGGAAGTGCTTAGTGCTCTGGATAGTTTGTGGTTCTTAGCAGGCCTCTAGGGACAGACTAAGTTAAATCTCATCCTATCATTGAGTATTCCTACACAGTACTGACTAACATGGCTTTCAGTGGTCACTTGAATGATCGGGGGGATCCCAAGGTCCTCAAGGTGATAAATACAGTAAAGAATAAACTCCTTTTATTATTTCATCTTGTTGTAGCTACTTTTTCTAATTTTCATCCTCTGATAAATGAGACAAATTTGAAAGAGAGTGACTGAGTGTTAGTATCAGATGAGTCATACTCTTAGTGTGTTGACATGAACTAAGTGGGGCAATAACATGAGGAAATGAATTGTCAAGCTTAGGGGGTGACCTCAGGAAAGTTACCAAGTGCTCATATCCTAAGGTTAATGTATAGTACCAGTCAGTGCAGGTGCAATGAGGAAACAGTTTGCAAGGGACATCAGAAATGAGGTGTGGCTTGCAACAGCTTCATTTTGTGCACTGTAACCAGGGGAAGGAATGTTTGCAGCTATGATATAATACAAGGAATGTGTTCTAGAAATGATTTTGATTTTATTTCAACAAACTTATTCAAGGCTTATTTTAACACCATGTTCTGTATTACATCTGATCTGGGGGTATCCTAGTGACTTCTTAGTAGCATGTCAGATGCTTTCCTTTGATTTACACACATCATTGAGATTTGAATGGTGGCATTTATCATTTACTACAGGTCTATGTGAACTATGGAATGAAGTTCCAAGCAGTCTTCAGTGTCCCAGAAGCTTGTCACACTTGAAGCATAAACCAAGTGGCTTTCTCATGGAAAGGAATCACTGCTTTGCTTAATAAAACATGGTATTTTTTATAAAAAAATACAATTAATAACATATAACTTTCATGTCTAAATCCGAATTCAGTGGGACATGGTTGTGTAATTGTGAAACTTTTTGCATAGAAATTTTAGTGCTGGTAGGGTTATGTTTCCAAATGTACTGTTCTGTGCCAATGTGTTTGCTGTCTGTGTATCATTGAAACTAGTTTATATTTCTTCAGTTATCTGATCTTGTAATGTTTGTGAAAGGTGACTTTTCCAAAGACTCTTTTGTGAAATATATAATATATTCCAGAAACACTATCCAATTACCAGCATGCAAAATAAAATAAATACAATTAAATATTTTGGCAGTGTTTCTAGACAGCAGACCCTCTGCCATGTTTACTAGAGGAAACCTGTATTATTATCAACGTATGTCCCCTTCAACAATACTGGGCCCTGCAGGACACCTGTGTCAAGCCATGCTGTCTGTGGTGTTTAACTTACATGATGCTACAGTGTGATCCATGTGAAATATGAAGAAAGCATACCTGCTAATTATTCTCATCCTCATCTTCATGCAATACCATGCCAGCTGTCCTAAATCAGGCTTGGAGGTCATCAACAAAGTCCCCCATCAAGTCAGCAGTAGGTCTTAGTTTGTTTACTTCCTACACCTAAGGAAAGTGGCATACATAAAAACACAATGACAGTGTACACACAAACAAGCTGTCACAATGAAGGTCATTGAGACATGTCTCTCTCCCCACCATCAACTGCAGAGCACTATTATCTGACAACTTCTACAATGCTGCAATATTGCTGGGGACAGGAATGGTGACAATCCTATAGTACAAGTCCTTAACATACTCAGTCTTTTACCCTGCTGACTGATTCCATTTACAAGCAGCACTGACAGCTCTACAAACAGCTTCATTTCTGCTTTACATGCAAGGCATTTGATTTATAGGTTCATAGGTTCATAGGTAGGTACTAGGCTATTGGCCCAAGGGCCTACATAAGCCTAGCCAACAAGGTTCCCTGGATTATGCCATGAAGAAAGTTATTTTCCTGTGCCACTGTCGAGCAGAGACACAGAAGTGATCCCTGGGGTGTATTTCCTATTTCCCATCCACTCATCAAGATTTTTATTGAAGAGCGCTAACGAAGAACTTTGCTTGACATAGACGGGTAGCCTGTTCCAGAGTATGGAAAGTCTCTAGGACAGGAATCTATCCCTCCAGCGTGTCCTGTTTATTGTGGTGACAAGGTTTAGGTCCCTAGAGCATGTAGCTCAGAGGGATTGGGATTTCTTTAGGTGTAGCATGTCCAACAGCTCTGGGTTTGACATAGCTTTGCATGTTAGGCAGAGATCACCTCGGAGTAGGTGATATGCTACGAAGTAAAGCTGGAGTTTTTTGAGATGGTCAGTGTAGGGCATTTGTTTGAGGCCAGTAATCCTCTTTGTGAGGTACTTCTGTGGCCTTTCCAGCTGCTGCAGATGTCCTGTGAGGTACATTCCAAAAGAGGCATTGTACTCTATAATGGGTCTAATGAGTGTTGAGTAGAGGGGAACAATGACCTCTTTTTTCCTGGATGAGAACACTTTTATGATGAGGTGTGCCACGTAGAAGGACTTCCTGACTACTGCGGTGATGTGACTATCAAAGAAGAGACTACTGTCCACCTGGGTCCCAAGGTCTCTTATCACGCATTTGGTGTTAAGTAGATTGCTGCCTATGTGGTAGTTCATGGGTACAGAGTTTTTGTCAAAGGGGATGACACTGCACTTTTTGGCATTGAGCTTGAGGCCATGGCTCTGACACCAGGCATCTGTCTCAGCGAGGCCCTTCTATAGGATGTCCACATCATTTGGGGACTTTACTATGGCTCCTAGTTTGCAGTCATCTGCGAACTTCATTAGCCAGAGGCCTTCTGTGTTAGCATGTACTTCAAAGAAGTAGATACCAAACAGGAACGGTCCCAGGACAGAACCCTGCGGTACTCAATTTGTCACTGGTTTGAGGTCAGATTTGGAGTGTGCAACTTTTACAGTGTGGGTTCTGTCAGTGAGCCAGTTGGGAACCCATCTTGTGATGTAGGGATTTATACCTAGTTTAGTGAGTTTAGCTATAATTCCAGAATGGGGGATGGTGTGGAAAGCCTTGGCGAGGTCAAGATAGGCTGTGTGAACCACCTTACTCTCATCTACGGCTTTGGTGACTGCCTCAAAGAAGTTGATCAGGTTTAGGAGGCATGATCTGCCTTTCACAAACCCGAACTGGGTGGGATCCAGAGTTTGGAGGTTACCAATGTCTTTGTTTAAGAGTTCCATGATGATATGTTCCATGGCCTTGCAGACCAGGCTTGTCAGGCTAATAGGTCGATACTTCCCGGGATCAGTGTTGGTTCCCCCTTTGTGGAGTGGGATAACTGTTGCTGTGCACCATTCAGTGGGCACAAAGCCTGATGCGAGGCTATTATTGAACATAGTGCTTAAGTGGGGAGCCAGTTCATTCTGAAGTTCATGTAAAACTCAGCCTGGGATGTTGTCTGGTCCCATGGATGCTGTGTCTTTGGCTTTAGAGAGTGCAACTTTTACCTGTGTAGTTGTGATTACAGGGACTCTGCATTTTTCTTGTATAGATATGGGCCCTTTAGGGGGTGAGAGGGGGGTAAAGTTAGTACTGAACCTAACTGCCAGGATGTTGGCAATATCAGTTGGTTCTGTAATTTTTGTGCCTTTGTGCTGTAACTCAGAGCAGATCTGGGTATTGCCATCGAGATTCTTGACATAGCTATAGAATGCTTTGTGGTTGTCCTTGGAATTAGTGGTGATTTTGTTTTCGTAGCTAGCTTTGGAGGGATCTCAGCTTCCTACTGAGGCTGACCAGGGAGCTCCTCCACTCATGGGCTTTTACTCTCTTTTGCAACAATTTCTTCCTTCTGTTGTACAGTTTGTTTATGACAGGGAATCACCAGATTTTCTTCCTTTTTTTGGAGGATAGCATCTTGGTTCTGTTTGGGATAGCACGATCCATGCATGGGTGTAAGTGCTTATAGAGTGCATTTGTGTAGGATTCAGCAATTGTAACTGTATTGTCCATCTGCATGGGTGTCATGAAGTTCACCAGTTCTGTCTTAAGAAGCATGAAGTTGGCTTTGGAGAAATTTTTTACTGTGGTTTCCTTAATGGGGGGTGGGATGAGGATATCAAGGGTGATTAGCTTATGGTCAGATCGGACCAACAAGGAGATGACTTCAGGTGTGGAACACCAGTCACTCATGTTGATAATGACTAGGTCTAGGATATTGTTGCCCCTGGTGGGGATGTGGATAAGTTGATCTAGGGCATTGGAGTTTATGAATTCCAGAAAGCATTGAGCTAAGGAGTTGGTACATGAGTAGTTTTTCCAGTTAATGATGGGGTAGTTGAAGTCACCCATTATTAGGGTGTTTGGTTGAACCCTAATATTTTCCAGAACATCAAGTAAAGAGGAATGGGAATCCTGGGGCATGGTGAGGGATCTGTAGCAAGCTACCATTTGGATTGCAGTTTTGCCCAGGGTTAGTTGCACTTGGATAACCTCAAATGCATTGTGCTGAGCAACTAGCCTAGAGGTGTGGATATCCTTAAAGAATATGGACACACCTCCGCCCTTGGTGTTTCGGTCCAGGTTACATGGCCGAAAAGTGTGGTATGAGTTATAACCTGGTAGTGCAGGGGTGCTCTCTGAAGCCTTGAACCAGGTCTCAGTCACTGTACAGATATCGATGTTCTCCATTTTAAGGAGTGCCTCGAGTGAGTTCATTTTGAGATTTAGACTTCTACATTAAGTAGCATTACCCTCAGTTTTTGTTGCCTGTTCCTGTTTTGGTGGTGAATTTGTTATTTGAACCTTGCCTAAAAAAGGCACTATAGGGGCAGCAAGAGCCTTAGCCAATATCCGGAATCCCAGGGGTGACAGGTGCAGGCCATCTGTGGCAAAGCATCGTGGTCTGTCGACCATGTCATCCCAAGCAGACAGATACTGGATCCCCTTAGAATGACACCAGAAGCTTAGCCAACTGTTAAAGTCAATCATTTTGTCCTTATACTGTGGTATCTTTCTGGGCGATGGCAGAATGCTACTCAGAGATAGGATCATACCTGGGTATGTTGTTTTGCCTTATTGGCTGTGGTTGAGTGGCACACTGAGTCTGTGGGCTATGTGTCATTTGGGTTGTGTTGTGGAATGGAGGTTGCTTGCGTTTCTGCTTTGGAGGTCTCTGTTGCTTAGACAGATTATTATTGAGAGCCTCCGCAAATGTTTTTGTATTACTATGTGTGGATTTTGGTGGTGTAGATTTAGTGAGATTATGTGATGAGTGTGGTGTGGTGCAAATGTTTACCTTCTCCTCATGACTGTCAAGTTCAGTCTTGGTTGGAGAGAGCTTTACCTCCAGTTTGGCTAGATAAGTGCATCTCTCACAGGTTGTAGTGTTAGGAAAGATAAATTAGAGAAATATCTTTCCAACACAGTGATGCCATTTTGATTTTAAAGTGTCTGGCTTGGTTCAGAAACATACTAAGTCATCAGAAACAGGTTATCGGAGGAGTTTCCAAATATCACAGATTATGTTTTCTTCTACCAGAAGAATTGGGGCCCTCCATATCTGGTGGGAATAGGGAATGGCTGTCCTAAATTCATGATACAGAAGGCACTCTAGCACATATGGATACTTTGTTCTGTTGGTAGAAATATGAAAGTGTAATGATGACAGTACAGGAGAACAGCTCTTGTAGCTGAAATAAATGTTATCATTAGGCCTAGACATTAATAACATTTGTGCCACTGTCTCAGATAACGAGTGCAAATGAAGGGCAAACTCATTTCATACTGAAACAGTCTAAGGACTCAGCCAAGAAGGAAGCCAGTAAAGCTGTCAGAATAGCCACCAAAATTAGCAGCAAAAAAATAAAATTACATGTTATGAGGAAAAAGCACTTCTGCAGCATTGTACTCATGGAAAACTCATTCACACTGAATGGCAGACAAGAGCTTCGACATTTTAACTTTTATCAGAGATATTCAGCAATGTTATAATTAAAATACACAGTCTGCAATCAGTGCTGGAGAAATGATTAGAAAGCCACCTCTTGTACTGAGAGAAGGTCAGGAAAATATGAACTCGTTTTCTCACTAAATAAAAGCAAACCTCTTGCGAGGAAAAATGACTTTGACATGTCAGCTATAAGAATAAATGTTGATGTTGGAGCAGGCTTGAGAATAATGTGTTTTAGTTTACCGTCACCCTGTCATAAACAGAAATAACATCATTTGTATGGGGCAATATACCTTCTCTGTCATACACATACTAATTCAATGACAGAGAAATGCAGAAGAAAGATGAAAACATATAAATAACTGCAGTTATGTTATACTTACATTAATATACGAAGAACTTATGGCTGTCTAAAAAGGTATGCATATTCTACCATGTGTCGGAAACTAACTCCGTATATTATATATAAAATGTTTTCGAAATGTAATGGAAATGTATTCTTTCTCCAGGTGTTTCAGTTCAGTTTCACCAGATTGCTTCAGGAATATCCATCTAGAAGGGTTGCAAAGTCTGACATTTTTATTTACACTAACTTTTTACTAACCTGGTAATTTAAACCAGTGCACATTTTCAGCTGTGATTTCAGAACATGTTTCTGGAAATGTGAATGATTTTGAGCTAAATGATATATAAACTGTAAAATGCAAGCCAAAGTTTGCATAATGTAACTGCTCTGAGCTTATTATTTTAGCTACTATAAAATTCTACCAACTTTTTATATCAAGATCTGGCATAACCACTACCTATAAAAATATTGCAATAAGCACTCAGTGAAGACTCTCCAAAGATAAGATGAAACATTTTAGGTTTATAGTGGTATTAAATAATTCTGGTTGGACAGTTTTTTGCCTGTTTAATATTGAAATAGTGTCTCACAGAGTCCTTAGCATTCAAATATAACAATGGTAACTCACATGTAGGTGTACAAAATGGATTCCAGTTAAGCAGATGAAGGAGAAAATGACAGTAGGTAAGTCTGCTTAATCTCTTATTGGCCACTGTAGTAGTGGCCATAATACACATCTGCAGTGGCAGCAAAACAGAAAGCCAGTGAAAGCATATAAAATGCAAAAGGTTCCTAGCACACGATGATGAACTGCAAAGCAAAACACCATCACTTGGCAACCATGTACAAACTGCACTGAAAGAACAACCCCCACCCTACCAAAAAAAAAAAAAAAAAAAAAAAAACACCCTGTGCAAATAAAGCTGCAGCAGCCAAAGAAACTAAGCACATTCCAGGCATCATTGGAGAGAAATGCAACTCCATACTTTCACAAAGAAGGAAACACAAATTGGTGGTAGCACTTGGAACAGGAGAGCAATGTGAATGACTTCCAGACATGTATACATTCATAGCACAAAACATTCAATGTTCATGCCATAACCATGCTGCACTAGTACGAAAAAGAGTTATTTCACTCTACAGAGCGAATCAGTTACTGCATGCATTTCCAGGGGAAAACACTTCAATAACTAGCATTAGCTTCTCCCCTGATTGCCTCATTATCTTACTGCATGGCCAGTGGGGCAACTCACCACAGTGATTCTTCCTAACATGAAAAGTCATTGTGGTAGGACTGTCTCTGAATTGGACAGGATGACCACAAGATGTTGACTACTCGTGGTAAGGTTTGCAACCCATGATAGCCCTTTCTGAATTTTCACAACTGGAAACACTGAAAACACCAATGTAAATACTCCATGGCAACCATGAAAATTCTCCAAATTTATTCTAAAATAATAATTCAATGAAAAAAGAATGCCACGGCCGGACTGCAAAACACCGTTTTTAATACTTAATTTAAAACACTTGACTATAAAAATGAAGAATTCCTGTATTCAAACGGGACGAAAAACTTATTTTTATTGTCAAAAGTTTTAAATTAAGTATGAAAAACGGTGTTTTGCGGTCCGGCCGTGCCATTCTTTTTTCATTCGTTTGGAGATTACAGTTGTTTTAAAATAATAATTCCACCAGACAGTAAGCGCTTTCATCTTTAATGCAGACTTCTTCAAACTAAATTAATTAAAACACCATCAAGTATCTATACCCCTGCATTTCATTTGCTTTGAAGAAGTCTGTATTATAGACAAAAGCACTTACTGTCTGGTGGAATTGTTATTTTATAATAAATTTGGAGAATTTTCATGGTTGCTGTGGAGTTTTTATGTTGGTGTTTTCGGCCCTTTCTGAATCCCAGACTCTGTCGCTGAGTAACGTGAAGGGACTCATGATTGTAATGAAAAGATAATGTAAGAGAAGATGATAAACAAAAGTGAATATGTAATAAATGATGAATGTATATAAAAAAAGGTATTTTCAAAACGTAACTTGAAATTTGAAAATTTCTTTAGTAAACTACCTTAGCTGAAAAAGCAATTAAGAATGTACAAATTCTGCAGATGAAAAAAAAAATCATGGTATAGGAAAGCAAAACTGATGGTCTGTGTAGGCAGAATGCAGATAGCTTTATAGTACAAAATTAAGACAAAAGTAATAGTTATGCTTCTGGAAGGCTGAGCTGGTCAATGGTAAAAGCAAGTATGACTAAAATATTAATTTTCCTCAAAATTTTTTTTTTTCCATAGAGGAGAGGACAGAATATTCAAAGGATGCATTTAAGAACAGAATTTGGTAATGGCTTTTAAAGGAAAGTTTTTTGCATTTTTGTCTGAAGAGGAAAAAGACAAACCCCAGGATTTAATAACATCTGTGTAGACACTGTGTAGAGCCTACATGGAATGTATCCATGTAGACGGCCATGGCCCGTCTTCATATTAATGATGCCACCCTGCCAAAGGAGAGCATATGAACAGGGATATTGAATTGGTGTAGGGAGAAGTGTGGAAGCTACCCGTGGTTGTGGATGTATACAGGGTGAGGTACCCTGTACTGCTTCCCTGCTGCTCTTGAAATGCTGTGAATTGGTTCAAATATGTAATATTTAGCTTTAATTTTTTTTCATTTTTGAATGTTTATGTGGGGTGGCACAGAGTTCAAGCTCTGCTCACATATAGACAGCTGACACCCGCCAGACATCTAAAAATAGAAACCAGATGTCATTAGTTATCATAATTACATGTTTTTCATTTTTTAAATTGTATTTTTTTCTGTTTTTTTTTTTAAATTGCTGTTTGAGCAGCATGGTGCGAAGCACTGCAGAGCCGAGCACCACTCATACATACATAGCCGATAGATGCTTAAAATCTAAAAATCGAAACCAGATGTAATTAATTATTTATGTCTGGGTCTATTTAAGCATATTTGCATGGCATGCCAAACTGCTTAGCAATGCTAACAGGTAGCCCAGTAGTATATGTGAAGTTATAGTAGGCATCATACTAACCAAGTAGCTAAATGGGTAGAAATACAGTCTAATGCATAGTAGGTCCTGGGTTCGAGTCTGTAGCAGTGATAAGATGTGTGTAATTTAATTTATTATCTATGTTTAATTTTAAAAATAAATTTGTGAAATATGGCACTTCTGCACTGTGCTGAACACTGCTTAAACATGCTAATGGCTACTTTTGTTTGCAAGGTGCTATGCTTAGCTAAAACCTCGGTTGTGCAAGTTTTCACACTGCTTAGCTGCACTTTTTTAAATGTTGCTCAATGACATCTAATGGTGGGAAACATCCTATTTTTGGAGCAATAGGTGAGAATTCTGCAACAGTCTTTGGAGTCTGATCAGCTGGTGATATGGCAGTTGGTGCTGGTGAAGGTGTGTACTTTTGGGTACAGAGATGGGACTTTGCTGGTCTCCTGGTAAAAAATCATGAATGCAGGCTGCTGCAGGGTGATTTCCATGGCTCAGAGTGTAAGGCAGAGGCTTGGGACTGGTTGGCCAGGGAACTCAGTTGTGTTACTGGTATCCTACACACAGGTGAACAGTGTTGTTACCATTATGATGACCTGAAGAGGAGAAAGAGGAGAACCTTGGACAGCTGGGTCCAAGAAGCCAGAGCTGGGAATGCCCAACAAATATGTAAGTACATTTTCTGCTGCTTTACCAATACGCAAGCAGAATATCTGCAAAACTGGTATGCATAATGGTGACCTTCTTTTCAAACAGCTGCAGCTGAGGGGGCTCACAATATCAAGTCCCATGCCAGGCTTCTGGCCAGGCTGTGCCGTGAGTGTGGTAAGTACAGATTTATTGTGCTAACTGTAGTGTAATAAGCAAGAAAGAGTAAACCATTTACAGCAATAAAGTATACACAATAAAAGCAGTAGTGCAATAAATGGGCAAGTAGAACTGTAGTACAATAAATGGGCAATTAGAGCTGTAGTGCAATAAATGAACAATAACAACTGCATTGCAATAAACAATAAACAGTACCAATAACAGTAAGCAAAATGGAGTACAACAGGATTGTGTTGTCATAACCATTGCAGTAGAGCTTTATACATTGCTTGTCTATAGTAAGGTTGCTGTAGTCAAGTGTAACATTGTAATAACTGTAGAATACAAAACTAATGGCCTGCAAACTGTATTGTTTAACTCATAGTACATTCCAAGGCTGTTTCCAGGCCAGTATCAGTCACATAATGCTCTCTGTTCCTTCTACTTCAGGTAATAAGGGTATATGGGTGAAGTATAAGTCACAACACCAGCTCTTCAGCTCAAACAGAATCCACAAACCAAATACAGGATACAACACCAGCCAGTTCACCAAAAACGATTTATTCTCTTATAGTCTCTAGCACCTCGGCTCAACAAAGCCTTCAAGGAGTAAATAACAACACATCCCCATTCCATATTTATACACACACCCATTAACTCATTACACAATTAAGAATTCATTAAACAATTACAATTAAAAATCTAATGCCATTTAAAAAGACATATTCATATTACACTCTTCCAACAACAGTCTACATTTAGTCCCTTTGGTGTTAAAGTCTGATATTTTAGGATAAAAATTAATTCTTTTTTTAAAAGTAAATTTCTTAGTTTTTCCTCACTAGCTTCATTACTATTAATCTCTTCTAATATAGACACCCTAAAGCTAGTAACATCAGAATTGTGAACTGACACAAAGTGTTGAGCCAAAGGGCTCTCTAACTTATTATTCCTGATATCTCTCAGGTGCTCCATTATTCTCACTTTGAGCATTCTTTTGGTCTGTCCTACATAAAATTTTTTGCATCCACATTTAATAATATAAATGACTTGTTTAGTAACACAACTAAAAAAAACCTGTAGATTTAAAACTAATTCCATTTATATAGGGAAAAACACTTTTCACATGAGCACAAACTTTACATTTCCCACATGGTATAGTACCTACATTACTTATTGTTCTAACTATCTCTTGAGTAGGTAGTTCAAATTTAGTATGTACTACCATGTCTCTTATGTTTCTTCCTCTTCGATAGCTAAATATTAATTTTTTATTAGTCAACTCTCTCAATTCTTTATAATTCTGTAAGAATCTCCAAAAATATAATATACACTTCTTAATATTATTACTACAGATATTATATGTAGATACCATAAAAATACTATCTACCTCTCCATACTTTTTGTCTCTCTTCCTTTGTACTTGAGGCTTGCTATTATATCTGTTATAAAATATTTCGTCTCTACTTTTATTTAATACTTGCATATTATATTTTCTGTTCTTAAACATTTCCATTGTTTTATTAACTTCATTTAAGAATTCTTCATCCCTATTACATATTCTAGAGATCCTTAAAAATTCACCATATGGTATCGCTTCTATGGTGTGATTCGGATGGCAACTGGTGCCCATCAGAAATTGATTAATAGAATCAAACTTCCTATGTATGCTAGTGACTATATGCTCTCCTATAATTCCCTTTAAGTTTATATCTAAAAAGAAGACAGAGTCTCCACATTGTATTCCATCAAAATGGATATCAAATCTATTATTTTGTATTTCTTCTATAAAATTTTCAACCTCATGTTTACTTCCTTTACATAAAAAAATTAAATCATCTATAAACCTAAAATAGTGTGTAACATATTTTCTCACAAAATAATGTGTATAGATACACTCAAATTCCATCAGGCCCATAAAGATGTTAGCATACATGGGTGCAAATGCTGCACCCATGGCTGTACCCTGTATCTGGTGACAAATTTTATTATTCAAATTAAAAAAGTTATTTTCCAAACAAAATTTTACTAACTCTAACACATAATGTGTTAGTGGGTAGTCTCCCATTGATTTTAGTAATGCCTCTAAACCATGTATATTCTTAATATTTGTATATAGACTGCTAACATCTATTGTTAGCCAATACATGTCTTCACACCACACAACATTTTTAATTTTATTCAGAAAATCAAAAGAATCTTTTATATAAGATGGTAATTTAATAGCTTCTTTTAACAATACTTCATGTAAAATAAGCCCTAGATTATGTAGAAAATAATTTCTTGCCGAAACTATCGGTCTCCCCGGAGGGTTATTCATGTTTTTGTGTAATTTCGGTAAACAGTAAAACTGTGCAGGGCTACAATCTATTATATTCAACTTATATTCTACATCATTTTCATTCCAATAACCTAATCTCAGGCCTTTATGAATTAATTCTAAATAATTTTCTTTCGCCATTGCTAATTCTGTTGATGAACTCTCACAATAAACTGATGTATCCATTAGCAAATTCATACACATTTTCAGATATTGTGTGTAATGCATAATGACTATTTTATTGCCTTTGTCTGAAGGCTTTACTATCAATTCATTCTGTTTCGAAAATTTCATTAACTCAATCCATTCATTCTTTGTTAAGTTGAAATTCACATTAGAAGTTTTTACCTCATTAACTATTTCTTCAATTTCAAAATTTATCATAGTAGAAAAACTCTTAATACCTTCATGTATAAAAGGTGGTACAAACTTTTTATCCAGTCTTATTTTAGAGGTATCTATTGTACAATAAGCATTTAATTCACTAAAACATGAGGCAAATGACTCATCCGTGGACTCCTGACTGCATTCTAATGTATTACCATCTAAGCTACTCATTTCCAACTGTTTACATTCCACATTCTTATTTACAATATAATTAAAGTAGTACCATATGTGTAATTTCTGTATAAATTTAAAGGTATCAATTTTACACTGATATTTGTTGTATCCTGCATATGGGTGAAGTAACCCACTCTATGGGCAGATATTGTGTGGACTTCACAGACATTTATCAGCAATACCAATAAAGTGTTAAGACAGCATTGCTGATTTCTAAATAAAAATGTTTTAATAAATGCAGTATGTCTGTTTGCTATGCATGTGTGTTCTACTGTCACTGCAGTCAAGTATAGTACCATAATAGGTCTACAATGCAAAACAAATTCAGTCAAATAATGCTCTCCTTTTCTCTCACTCCAGGAACAAAAGGTATATGGTCGAGGTAGCCCATGTTATGAGCAGATATGATTGTGCTAACATTTCACAGACACTTATCACCAATAGCAATAAAGTGTTAAACAGCATTGTTGACTCCTAAATAAATATGTCGACATATTCCCATAATAGCTGTTTTCCTTGCATGTCTGTACTAAGCTGCTGCAGTCAATGTTACATTTTTTGCAGATGTCCCCTGCAGTCACAGCTATTGGGTTCTATTCCCATGACTGCCAACTAAGGCATTGTCTAGTTGATGTACTGTACATAAACATGCCTCTCAAGTTCACAATTTCACTTAATCTAATTAAAACTGCCTAATCTGTCACAGGATTACCAGTAAAATGATTACCTGGAATACAATGTATTGCCAAATCCACTTACAGAACACCTTGGTAGTTACAGAAGTCCACATTATGTGAAAGTGTTCTGTGTAGTTGTGTACCTGCATTTGTTATTGCTCAGCCATGCTGACCCATGCTAACAGCTTAAGAGGTATATACGTGCTGCATCAGCTATAGGAGAATTGTAGTCACTGTACTCAAAACTGACATTACATGCCTGACGAGTATTTATTATCAGTGTTTATAGTCTGCATTATTAGTAATGGGTTGTTTTTCTCTCTCCCCACCCCTTATCTTCATTTATTTATTGTTTATTTATTATTGTTATTTATTATTATGACTTACTATTAACATATTGTGTTAAACTAACTATATTTTTGCAATGAGATGTATTATTGTTATGTGTTATTATGATTCAGTATTGACATATTTTGTTAAACTCTCTGTTTTGTTGGCCTTATGGTTTACTTATTACTGGCATCCTGTTGGCATACTGACTATTATGTTATTTACATTAATATGCATTTGGATTAATTAAAATGATGTTCCATTCTGTTACTACTAACAATGGTTTGGTTATTACTAACCTTAACATATGGCTATACCTGATTTACCACAACACGTTAAGGATGCCGGCTTCAGATGATCTGCCCAGCTTGCCTCAATCACCCACGGAACTGGGTCCCAGCATGTCTGGGACCCACGCCTGTGGTGCTCCCTCTGCTGCCCCTGTACTACCTGCAGCATCGAGTAGTACCACTGCATGGGAGGGAGCCTGGCCCACCTCTGAGAGCAGTGGTGGAGGGGGAGTTGCCAACTGTGATGAGCTGCCAGTCTTGGTGCTCAGGATAGTCTACCATGGGATTGTCTGCCACCTGCGCCAGATTGAGGGCATGCTGGCTGATCTGGTGGGGCAACCTCATCCCGGTACCCAGCCACCAGCACTACCACCCCAGGGGTAGTAAAAGAACTGTGCCAACAGTCCCATGGGTGGGGATGTGAGTCATGCTGTTGCCATCTAGAGGCACATGGGACTTGGATTCCACAACACCCTCCCTATCCAAGGTGTTCACCCTCCTCATGGGTTTTTGTGGGGATTTTTTGTTTTTAAACTTGTAATACAGACTTATAAAATAGACCTGTCCCCTATTTCGAACCCAAGACCATCACACCTCCAGACCACTGCATTCATCTGCCATGCCACACAATTCTTAACTAAAGCAGGTGGTTTACACAAAACATAGTAATCACCAGTTACAGTCATTAAGCATGTTTCAGCGGAGATGAGCACCGTGCAAACTTGATTAAAAAGTAATGGAAAAAATGGGAGTGTACCTTCATCTCTGGTGTAATAGTACACCACTAGATAGGCAAAGACATGATAATGGATGTAACTGAGGCCTGTGATAGCAGGTAAATGTGCCCTTTAGCAGCAACATGTAGAAAGACACCTGCTAAGGCATTAATGGCAATATACAAGTTGAACTGGGACCCTGGTGGGGTCTATATCAGTTGAGCGAAAACCCCTTTACACGAATACCTAAACATCGACCCCTATCCCTCAAACCGTGAAAATCCCAAACGCACTAAACTACGAAAAATAAAATATTGAACTATCATAGTCGGCCAAGCCCACCACCCGCTACTTATTACCTACCCAAACATAATAAATAAACCACATACATACACTAACCAAACCCTACAGACATACACCAAACAAAACAAATAAGCCACATACATACAATTAACAAAACCCTACTTCCAACACTACACTAAAGCCCACATACACAACTATCTATGCACTATCCTTAACCCCTCCCTAACCCTAAGGTCCATAACTACTGCACACTTCCAGTACAGACATACACCCAAACAAAATAAATAACACACATACATACACTTAAAAAAAAACCTACATCTAACACTACACTAAATCTTACATACATTACGTATCTATGCACTTACCTTAACCCAAATCCTAACCCTAAAGTCCTATCTATCGCACACTTACCTTACAGAGCTATACCGCAGATGGGCCAACCAAAACAAATCAACATTTCGGAATTCCCGGTTTTGGACGTTCGAAGTTTACGCACTTCATGCAATACGGTTCAACGTATTCATATTCACATAATAGGGTTTTCGCCCCTGGTGCAGACATACATCCATATAAAGCCATACAAATACTGATGGATGTAGAAAATGTATGTCATAGCCTGTATGTGTGCACATATATCGATACGGTTCGACGTATTCGTATTCGCATAATAGGGTTTTCGCTCAACTGATATAGACCCCCCTGGTGCAAACATACATCCATATAAAGCCATGCAAATACTGATGGATGTAGAAAATGTATGTCATAGCCTGTATGTGTGCACATATATCTTGCAAATGCACCTGCTGTAACAGTCACTCAGTAGTTAAGTCTGTTAATCACCTTGCAAACAGTACATTTTGCAACACACATTCCTGGGTTCAAATCCAGTGGTGTGTAGAAATAAATGTACAATATTGTGAAGGCAGCAATTAATGACTAAGCCATGCACTCTTGATCCACACAATGCATTGAAAATTACATGTCTGCTTTTCATTGATGGAAGTCACAGGCCTGCAGGTAGGAACACAGTTCACATATCCCTATAGCAAAACTATATGTGTATAAAGTGTCACGTCATACATTAATATGCATTCATAGAGAAGGTCAATGCAGGTATTGCAAATCAGGCCCACTAATATCAGAGTGCACCACACTATCCTTCCAAGGTCACTGTGCATATTATCACAGATGCACAGATAACATACACATTGGAAGTCCCTTCTTGTAACAAGGCCTGCCCTCATACATGCTGCAAATTACTACCAGATTGTAACACATGGCCTGGCAGCTGCCCAAATGGTGGACATATTCTTATATTCTTATATTTATACTCCATCTCACTCAAGGACACACCAAACATGTTGCCGAGTGATACCATCACCTAACATACTTACCTTAAACACATGCCTTAATTGGAGTGGAAAGGGTAGCCTCACTCTGGCTCTGCCTCTACAACAAGGCTGACAAAGCTCCCACAGTTACTCCTACAGCTTGTTGTCCTCCAGTTTTCACACTCTCTGCCTATGTCTATTACCTGCAGCAGCTGCAGCCTGTAACACACATATCTCTATGTAAGGGTTTCTGCTACAGACCTACCCTCTGCGATGATGTAGTCTCCTCACCCCAGTAATGTCCAGCACAACATATCAGAAAGGGGCCCTAATCTACATGAAGGCCTTATATATTGTACAGTGGTTGCATGTTATTGGCTGATGATGGTGCAAATTGGCTGTGTTGGCTGCAATTACCATTTCAGACCCACAGATTGGTTTAGAGGCAATCACCTGCTGATGCGAAGCATCTTTAAAAGGCAAGCAACTGGCTATGGGAAAGCATTCTGTATGAGACTTTCCTCACACAGAGCATGCCTTTGTAAAAACTTTACTATTACCACATATCAACAGAGGAGTACTGAACTCCATCAGGTATGTAACTGAGTTTTTTGTACAGCAGGATGCAGATGGGTGAATAGACTTACAGGGAATAGAGATTACAGCATTAAGCCTGTCTTATACCTGTGATAATGGCATGACATTGATCTCCTACTGTCTTACACCTACACAGGACATACAATACATCAAGGGTGCATTGTAATTTGTCATTGTGGCACACTGGTATCATTTGATTGTCTCTTTATAGTGATTATAATAGCACACTGCTATTTGTGTGGAACTGTTCTTATGACATATTGTCGAGGGGGGGGTTGCCCATAGGAGACACACCACAGTAGAGTCAAGTGTTGGGTGTATGATCATACAGCAGTATCTGTCATGGCACACATGACAATACCAGACTATTGCTACTATCGCAGTTGTATCCACACACTTGTTATGTTTGAACACTGCAGGGAATGACATGTGTGAGCAAGCAGTGGATAGTGCCAGACATTTTGTCCTTGCTGTATCTCTGCATAGTGTACTTCCACATATGTGATTCTGTAATGTGTTCCCATTTTGTTGTCTTTCAGGAATCATGTACCCTAGATGCCATGCACCCTTCTCTGATGCAGAAAATGAAATTATACTGGAAGGACTAAGACAACATCACCACATCCTACTGTTCAGGGGGAGGCAAAACAGGAAACAGCAGGATGCATTGTGGGCAGACCTTGTCTGTGATGTGAATGACATGGGCCATCAGGGTAGGACAAATGAGCAGGTTTGACAGCACACAACAGACATGATCAATGCTGTATGATGAAGGGCGGCAGATGTAGCCAGGAATTGTGCCATCACCAGTGTACGACCTGCAGAAACACTCTTGGCCAGTGAGGAATTCCTGGCAAACCCAGGCACACATGACAGCTTCCAAGCATCTATCACACCATACATCATGGAAGTGGGTGCCACGGTTTCCACAGCAGAGGACCATGCAGGTAGGCTTACTATTATCGGCACTGTAATACTGAAGCAGTGTCAAGCCAAACATACTTTTACGTGGGTGTCATGTCTTTGTTCTTTGGAGGGGGGGTGGGTTTAACCTCAGTTGTACTCTCATACTCAGAATGTGACCAATACAACAAGTAACACAATAACTACTGTAAATGTGAGATATATGGATGTATTACCTTGTTGTGCTGCAACATGCGTTGGTACTGACATTAGATCTCCCTCAACTTTTCACAGGCTCATCAGGTATTGGCCAAGGCTGTGGTCCTGCTCCTGGTAAGCATGGCACTGTTTTGTTAAGGAACATTTATATTCTATTAAAGTTAAGGGCCAGAATAATGCCCTATGTAAATATAGTTTCATGTGTAAACAGAGTAGAATGTTTTTATTTTCCAGTCTGGAACTGGTACCTAAGGATCTTAGAGGGGTAATCATAGGAGTGTAGTTGAATAAAATGAAACACGTTGGCAGTGACAGTTAAGAGCAGATAAGTCTCCTGGTTTAAATGAGGCAATTACTCTAAAATGCCTTTTAAAACAATAGGTTGAAAGGAAAATAAATTTAGGCAATGAAATGTGTATTTCAATATATTTGTTAAAACAGGTGTACTGGGTTTTTATGTGTTGTTTTATCAAGGATAGTTTCATATCGATTAATTAAAAGGTAAATATTACTGTTCAAGATTTACTTGATTTATTGAAGTGATTCTTATAAAGGTCTTGAGTTGAATGTGTATTTTGTTTTGAGGAAGTAATTTTTGGAAAAAAGTGGAGAAGAAAAATGTTTGACCACCAATCCAGTTGTGGGCCTTCATTATTATGAACATTGGTGGATGTTTATTACACAATAGTGCAGGTATTCCTGTAATGCTTTTTTCTTTCTTATCACAGGTGACCAGGTGAGTTGATGTCAGTACCCTACACAACCAGATGTCAGTGTCGTTTTGGACTCTGATGTTGATGGTGGCCACAGTGAGGCACAGGTAGGGGTGTTAGGGGGCTGAATCTGTCCCAGAGGTAGACATCCCTCTTCTGCCACCATTGTCACCACACACAGTCAGTATGCCCAAATATACACAGTCCCCAGAGGCCACAGATGTTGGACAGTCAGGGTGGGGACATTGAACAGGAAAGTGTGGCAACTATGGCTCCAGTGAGTGTAGACACTGGCCATAGCCAGAGAGCTGGTGAGGTCCCACACAGATGGATTGACTGGGGTGTTTGTGGAAGGCCTGCTGTCTGTCCATCAACAGTTGCAGGTGTCACATCATGGGTGACTTAGTGCATGTTTCAGGCCACCATGGAGGCACAGACACATTCTAAACAGAACACAAGATGTATGCTTAGGTTTATGGATGCAGTGCAGTGTTATATCTGTGACTAACTCCACCACATTAGGGACAACCTGGAATGGTTGACTGATGCAGTGGACAGAATGCGGGCTGACACAGTGTCTGTCTTCATAGGTTTATAGGTAGGTACTAGGGTATTGGCCCTGGGGTCTATACAAGCCCAGCCAAAAAGGTACCCTGGCTTTTGCCACCAAAGAAAATTATTTTCCTGTGCCACTGTCGAGCAGAGCCACAGAGGTGATCTCTAGGGTGAATTTCCTATTTCCCATCCAATCATCAAGATTTTTCTTGAAGAGTGCTAATGAGGATCTTTGTTTGATATAGATAGGTAGTTTATTCCAGAGTATGGGAAGTCTCTGGGACAGGAATCTATCCCTCTGGTATGTTCTGTTTATTGTGGTGACAATGTTTAGGTCCCTAGAGTGTGTAGCTCAGATGGACTGGGATTTCTTTAAGTGGAGCATGTCCAACAGCTCTGGGTTTGACATAGCTTTGTATGTT
This sequence comes from Protopterus annectens, assembly GCF_019279795.1. Lineage (NCBI taxonomy): Eukaryota > Metazoa > Chordata > Ceratodontiformes > Protopteridae > Protopterus > Protopterus annectens. The sequence continues at coordinate 725,160,820 of NC_056746.1, read as the reverse complement.
AGGCAGAGATCACCTTTGAGTAGGCAATAAGCTGGAGGTTTTTGAGACGGTCTGCATGGGGCATCTGTTTGAGGCTGGTAATCCTCTTTGTGAGGTATTTCTGCGGCCTTTCCAGTTGTTGTAGATGTCTTGTGAGGTACATACCAAAAGGGGCGTTGTACTCTATAATGGGTCTAATGAGTGATTAGTAGAGGGGAACAATGGCCTCTTTTTTTCTGGATGAGAAACCTTTTGTGATGAGGTGTGCCACGTAGAAGGATTTCCTGACTACTGTGGCGATGTGATTATCAAAGGAGAGACTACTGTCCACCTGTGTCCCAAGGTCTGTTATCACACTTTCGGTGTTAAGTATACTACTGCCTTGGACTTCACATTATCTGTGCTGGAATGTGTGGTTGGAGTTGAGTGTCGGACTCATGAATGTACGTCAGCAACTCCATCTGCTGAGAGTCTAAGTGGTCATGCACAATCATGCTTCCATAATGGCAGTACATTGAGTGCTACAGAGGGGAGTGTGCTGTCCACAGCACAATGTGGCAGGCCATGGGCTCGTGGTCCTGACTGTTCCCGTGGAGGACACAGTCCCAGCAGACAGCAGTCACCATCAGGGACTAGGACTGCTTCTGAACCTTGGTTATGGAGGTGCCAGTGTAACTCCTGGCAGAGCCAGTTCCCATGTTTGGAGACGGAGATGGTGAACTGTTAACTCTACCATTTACAGTTCAACGCTGTCCAACACACACATGTAGGGCTAGCACTGAGCTTGACTGTGTACATGCACACACTCACACACCACTGTCAAATGCAGGTCACCTACAGACACATACGGCACCTTTCCATGATTCATCTTACCTGCTTTCTTTCCTGACTCACACACATGCTGTCAAACATTTAGTTCAACTTAGGTCTCATGCACCCCCACACAACACCCTGCACAAGTGATGATACATCTGCCACATCCCTGTCATCCTCATCATCAATGCAGGGAAATAAAGCTATGTGTCTGATGCACAGGATGACTATATTAGTTAACTTGTACTTGTGTAATGCAATGCTGTTTTGCCATGCCAGATGTAGTGGTTAACAACAGATACTGTATACTGGCATTTTTCATGAGTACACCACATACTTTTGTGTACCTTATGTTTTATGATGTTGTAATGGCTGCATAGTTACACAATGACAGGTGTGTCATGGACCTGTTTATGTTTCTGCTTTAGCAGTCTGTTGGGATAACCTATGGATACACAGCGGCAGTAAAGCAGCACGGGATGGCATGTCAGCACAGCAGAAATAAGTCTAGAGCAAAGTACAGCACTATAACTGCATGGCTCCATAAGATCATATGTGTATAACAGGCTAACAAGGACAACAGCGGCATTCAGTGTACTCATGCACCCCTAATCTGTGAACAGGTCTGCTACCCTTGATAAGTGTCACCAGGGTTTTGGGAACACACACAGCTACAAGCTGTGTTGATGGAGATGACACATCTACAAATATCCTATATCCAGTACAGACAGTTGCCCGACAACAGTTACTATTGTGGTGCTCTGCATCCCATTTTGTAACCTGCACATGTATGTTACAGTAGATGTGTGCTTCACATGCATGGGGGAGGCTTGTTTCATGTAGGGCGTACTGTTTGTGTTACATACCTGTCTCTCCAGAATCTACTTTGTACACCACAGTGATGTTGTAGGCATGTAGAACAGGTGAAACATGTGATAGTCCTGTCATGGATACATGGAAGGTACACAGTGAGATCTGACACATCCCTGTATGGAAACATACATATCCCCTCCAGAGCATTTAGGAGACAGACTACATATGTATGGTTGTGACACAGACTGTATAGGACATGTTATCTACAATGTGTGTTGGTGTACCATGGAACCTGTGTGGCTGATACAGTTGTATGATATGCCTGTGTATTGACATAGCAAGGGTGACACTGTACACAATGATAGGTGTGAAGACTGGCACATTCAGTATAGCAGTGACAGTCAGTGATATACATCCCAAACCTGTCGGTATAGGTTGTACAACAATGAATGCATCACCAAATCTTACCAACCAGTAAAAGTCAAAGGCTACATTACTCTCTATGCCCATAACTCCATGTGTAATGGCTTAACTTTATGCAGTGTGCAGACGCTACAATATTTTGCAGGGGTGGATGATTTCCCACAGGGTAGCATTGTGCAGTTCCTGGCAGTTAGTCTTTGTCAGTGGCTCAGAGTACAACTGACTGTGTCTTATGCCATCCTGGATAACTGTTGGTTCTGTGTGAGATTCTATGACAGCTCCCAATATGCAATCACCTGCTAATGTACTCAGTCAGAGGTCACCAATAGTGGCTGTGACTGTAGAGAGGGAATAGGTAGATGGGATACGTCAATAATAGAGGATAGTGAACTTCACTGGCAACTGGCTTCATTGAGGCGTACATCTCCCAATACTATCTTCCCAGAGTATGGCTGTCAGACACTTGCCTATCCACCAGCTGACATAACACTCTGTACATAGTGTACACAGTTCCCAGCAAGGTCTGCTGACCTACTATTGTCATACACCTTGTCAGGCCATGGTTTCTGGAGTGAGACATATGTCCGACATCCACTGCATAGTGTAACAGTCAATAGCTCCACATGTTACAGTCGGTAAGCATGATCTGGCCTTGGGAAAAAGTAACAGTGTTTAGTCCATTGTCAGTAGGTATATTACAGTATCAGTGCTTGTATCCATGCTAACTCCTATCATGGCATTTCAGGTGACATGACTCAGAATCTGGGGACACCACTTGACACTACATGTCAGTTGTCCTCTGTGCAAGTATGTATTGCAGTTAATTCCAGCATGTAGCAAGAAGAGAGTTATGCAAGCTGTCTGTACAGTGCATAGACAAACACGTTAGGGGAGTGTAATATGTACACACAGTGTTGCTTAGTTGTGCTGTGTCTCACTTGCCCAAAGGATGGTCTAGGTCCTTATCTACAATGCTCTGCAGTAGTGCCGTGACATCCCCACACAGGGAATCAACATAGTGCATCATGTGTTTAACATTATGGGGGACCAGTACAACCCCCCCCCCATTTTGAGGTCCTCCCTGGTGGTATCTGGCCACACATCAGTCTCCTTAGACCTACTGACACGTACCCCCCCTTGCAGACAATACAGACATATATGTCAAGACAGCCATTTTTCCCTCCTGTGGGATGGTTGACATAGCATGACTACACCTCCCCCTTCAGATGGGACAGGCAAGTATGCAGAGCTCAACACCCATGCATTATGTCAGCAGCATTACTACTGCATGAACTCGGCTGTACATGACAGGAGGGGCACATGCTCATCATGGCTCAGCAAACCTGACTGCTAGACAATTGCCATTAGCAGGCTGTACAATAACAGGTGGACAGTGCTGTGTGACAGTTGCGGTGAGAGTGCCCCCCAACATGGAGGCACAACCTCCTCTGCTAAAAGAAGCACATAGTGTTGTTGTGATGTTGTATAGACATGGTAAGTGACAAAAGTAGCCACCCACACAAAGCAGAACCACAAACACAGTGTAGTTATATGTGTGACCTCAAAAGACAAGCCCAGATTGTCGATGACCTTATACGTCATGATGCCACATAAGATAGGTCTGTACTCATCTAATCTGTACACCCACACTGTCTGCATCAACTACACTCCCTTGTTCCCACTGCATGTGACACGTGACATTCCTACAACCTGTCCCATAACTTCCATATTTACAGAGCAGTTCGTAACTGGCCTCTCAATGGAAGATACACAGCACCTATTGCACATGCTGACATTCATGGCTGCATCGCATATGTGATTTGACAAGGATGACTAACACCATTGGGATACCCTTGCAATCATACTGACACTACTGGCTGCATACCAACTGAATGGACAATGGCAACTGTTTTACTCTGGCACAGTGGTGGTGCATCGACTGACCAACATAACTATACAGCTTTTTGTCTGAGTATCTGTATCTGTATGCCTGTAGGGGTGATCATGGAGCTGATCAGCACACATATATGTGTTCTACACACAACTGACTCTACACAATTTGGCTGCGTGACAGGGGGGGAATGACTATTACACATGGTGAACATTTTCGAGTCAGTCACCATGGACGTGGTTGATGCTACATCAGGACATACAAACCCCTAGACAAGCCATCTGACTATATCCCCTGCTCTGGCAACATTTACAAAGCACCAACTTAGGCTTTCAAGATACTGTCATTGTAGGGGTCACTAAGTGGCCCATTGTTGGCACACATATGTAACATATGGACATCCGCCTCCAATACCTGATCTGTAAGCAGCAGTGCTCAACAGGGCACAGTCCTGGGTCCTCTATTACTTGGTATCCATTCAACCACAATACATGCGATTATTGATTGAGTGTGGCTAACAATGTTGGCTGATGCCTGCAAATTGTGAGCACTCATAGAGTCTCTGTGGTATGTCACTATCCTGCAAGAAGGTATTGCAAACACTTGCCTGTTGACATACTAATAACCATAAACTCCATGCAAATATATATGTAGTATCATTTTCATCAGTTACACCTATGTACCTGGTATGTAGAATATCAGTCGCAACCTGCAATGTACATACTCAGGGGTGAACAAGCTGGGCATGCAGACCTGGCCACACAGGTTTACACCTAATGTGCCTCAGATCACCATGTCTTAACAGTGGTATGGCAGGAATCATATGGCATAGCTGAGGCCACAGTCACCTGTCCGTGACATACTCATAACCTCCAAGTACTCTTCCCTCAGCATGACAATATCTGGTGCAATGGCCATTTGTGATGTACCTTTCCAAACAGTACTGGCAATTGCATACAACTGTATGGTCCCTCACAAGGACACTTATGTCTTCAGCATGTGTTTAATGGGGAACATCTGCAATGACTGTCATTGTCATCTGTGCCATATAGACTACTCAGAGGTGATCTGTGCCTTACATACAGGGCAATGTTTGACCCTGCTTGATTGCATATGCTGTCCATCTGTAGGAGGCATAGTAGATGGATAACTCACTGAAAGGACATTAACCTTGTATGCAACATTAGTACTACATTCTTGTTGGAGAGATTTGTCTAGCAGACTTACACACGCCCTTGAAACAGAACCCTGCCTAATGGCACACAGAGCACCTCAATGCACCTCACCACATACAATCTGCATGATTGGCTGGGCGACCATCATCTCAACACAGAATGTCTGTCTGTGTCCTTCTTGGGGTGGGGCAATATGTGCTGATCCTGTAACTACAGACATAAAGATGTCTATGATTGGGAGAGCTGTATGGCCATTATGCTAGTGAAGCTCAAATGTTCTATGGTTCCATAACATAATGTAAAATGCTGTAACAGGCTCACACACAAACATGGCTACACTGGGGGTAACACCACATCCAATCACTGTGCACAGGACATGTCAAGGTACACACATAGTGCAAGTTGGCCGTATGTAGATGAGAACACTTACCTATGTAATGGTACACACTACAGATCACAGTACATGACGTCCGCAACACTCCTCATATCTGCTAGTACTATCAATTCAGGACATATGCTTGATGACATCATCAGGCCTTGTCTTGGTCAGTCCTTTGGGGGACCCACATTGATGGTGCAAATAAAATACTGCAAAACCCTGCCTATTTCAAAATTACCAAGGTGATTATATTGATGCTATCTGGACATACACATGCACCAAGTAGCCTGCAGTGAGATTAGAACCCTTACTTATCTAGTTTCACACAGTATAGATCACAATAGTTACCACACACTCCACGGCTTAAGTCAGATACTACACTCTCAGCTGGTAGTCCTAAAGGGGATGTCATCATCAGGCCTTGTAGAAGAGGGCAGTTTGAGGCCAGTAGCAAGTTACATGGCCAAAACGTTCATAACCATGGCAGGTGGATAGCCCATGAGGGCATGTTAGTTGTTCTGCAGGGGGATAAACACACACACACACACACACACACACAAACACACACACACACACACACACACACACACACACACACACACACACACACACACACACACACACACTGACATGCACCAAGTAGCCTGCAGTGAGATCAGAACCCCTACCTATCTAGTCTTACACACTATAGACCATAGATTGAGTCTGTCGTATATGTGATTGCAGGCACAGTACTTGTGCATTATATAATCTAGGCTTGTGTTGAACAGCATCTGTGGCCTACAGAGTGATATTGCTTCATACTGTTATCTGCATCTAGTATCCTAGAAATGGGATAAATGTTATTATCCTAGCTATGTGTGTACAGTTACCAGTATGGCCATATGTAGCTGCTTGCAGTTAGATAGGAAAACCTGTGGGCAGGAACAATCTGCCCTGTCCATGCCTACATTGACACCATTATACATTACACCACCTGCTCACCTGCATATCTCTATGTGGTGACATCCAACAGGCACAGGGGTCTGTAGGTTAGTGGATTATGTACAGTTGCTCCCTTAGTGTGGAATCTTTGTCCAACAGTATGGATGTGTGATACTGCAGATTTACTCACCATTATTAGGATATGTAGGACAATTCAGACATCCATGCACATATTTATGTAATTAACAGGGGCATGTATATATATATATATATATATATATATATATATATATATACATACACATGTAGCTATGTGTGTCTATGTATATCTTTCACGTATATATATGGGGAGAGTTTATGTATCATTGTGATATATATATAGTTATAAATATTGGTATATATCTGTTTGACACTACATAGAGATAGATATACTATGTATGTGAGAGAGAGATAGTGACAGATGGATATGTATACGTATATGTCTGTATGTATAGACATATCTATACATAAAAGGTCATTCTGATGACAGGCCAACAAAATTGCACTCATTTTAACTGTTTGGGCATGCCCAGTGTGACTGTCAGTACTTATAAAGTGACTCCAGGCCACACCTACTTGTACTACAGTCCAGGATTTTGTGTGTTACAGACCATACCTCTCAGCTGTCCAGAGTTTTGCAGAATGCCCAGAATTTTGACTCATAATTTTGATCTGTTCCTCATAAGATTTGTGGTTTTCTGGCAAATCACTTGAATGAACTGAGAATTACTACATAATGACAAACATTTGAGTTTCTGACTTCAACTCCTTCAGAAAAATGTCTGTTGAAACAAACTGTTATTCTAGTAACTTTTTAAGTTTATTTGAAAGCAGTATTTAAAATATGCCCCTATTTGTGGACCTTTGTCCCCCCATTTTGTCAGGCTTTGTCCAGATTTTTTGTACTAAGAGGTTGAGAGGTATGTTACGGACACTGACATCTGTTCCTTTTCTGCAGTACTACACTTCACTCAAAATGTCTACAGCATTCCCCAGCTGTTTGCTGTACTTAATTTCTGACTGAGGTTCATAACGTTACACCGCACACAGAATAACAGTATGTGAAAACACCGGCATAATAATAACTCACATACAAAAGATGTGAATACTTCCAGATTAGAAACATCAACACCATCACCAATGCTAATTTCCCTAATCCACTAAGCCACACAGGCTGCCAGACAGAGAGGAGTTATTCATCACACATTCAACAGCATAAATAGGTACGTTGATATTTCTGCTTTACTTGGGACATACAATATGTGTTAGAGTACCATGTTACAGCCTTGAGATTGCCTGGTCTGCTGATATACCATTGCTGACTTACTGTTAGTGCAATTATATGGGAACACTCCTGTGTTGGGGTGGGGGAACAACAGCACATGATTTGCTGGGATGGATAGTAGTCCAAATATCATTGATTCCAGTTTAACATCTGCATTGACTGATGTAGTGAATATTCCAACCATCAGGCCTACTGATTATTAGGGAACACATAATATTGTACTGGGCATCTGTAGTCCCATGGGGATGTTACAGCTGACCAAATAGCTCACTATATTTCCTTGCATAACTGCAACAGATCCATACATACAATACCATATTATATTAATCCTGGCAAGTAGTGTGTAAGTTAGATACTTACCTTGCAAATGCAACCATTGACAAAAATGTAATTCAGGGCTGACTGTGTGTGATGCAATCAGTACACAGCCAATACATGGATAGGTACAGGTTGTGTGGGCTGCCTGGCATCAACAATTTTACTATATGTATGTGAGTAGGAGTAAGGTGTCAGTCACTAGGGCCCTAGGTTGTCAGTGAATGTGCTATGCATTGTCTCTTAGCAAAAACCAGGGTGTACTGGGCACACCTATGTCTGCCTACAGGGACATCATCAGGGGGTTCCTCCTCCAAGTCCTCCTGTGAGTGTGGCTGTGGTGACCTAGGCACTGTTGGGGGGATATGTATCCCTTCCCTTTGCTGTTCCTTCTGCAGCTGTTTCCACAGGATCATATTGTGTATCATGGCACATACTATGAAAATCTGTGCACATGTGGCTGGAGTGTACTGCAGGGCTCCACCAGCTATATCAAGGCACCAGAACTGTGACTTTAGAAGCCCAAACACATGCTCTATGATGTTCCAAGTTTCTGCATGTGTGTCATTATGGCATTTTTCTATGGATATGTGTGCATTTCTGATGAGTGTCATCATCCACGGTTCAAGTACGTAGCCAGCATCTCCCAGTAAATGGCCATGTGGGATGTCCCCCCTAGCAAACATCTGGTACAGCTGTGATGCATGCCAGATATGGGAGTCGTGATAACTGCCAGGGTTGCCAGCACACACATTCATGATAATGCCCTGGGCATTGCACATGACCTGAAAGTTGATGGAGTGGTACCCTTTGTGGTTGACATCGATTCTACCCTCCTCACTGGGTGGTGACTTGATGTGTACATGAGTGCAATCTATGGCACCCAGTACCTGAGGGTAGTTTGCTACATGGTAGAAGTGTTGCATATTGATTTACCTCACCTCAGGGGTGAGGGGAAATGCATGTGCTCACTGGCATGTGATAGCATGGCATCCAGTAACTGGTAGAGTACCCTGGATGCTGATGCCTGTGAAACCCCCATCATGTCCCCAGTTGGTCTTTGGAAGGTACCTGTAGCTAGCATCCTAAGGGCTACACTTACCTTTGTTTCCGCTGGGACAGGTTTCCCTCTGTTGGCTCTGGGTCTGATTTGAGGCTGGCAGAGATCAGTGAGTTCTTATTCTATGTTCCTGTCCACCCTGTAGTGCTCCAACAATTTCCAGTTAATGTAGCTCCTGGAGGGCTACCCTTGGCTTGAAAACTCTTCTTCTCTAGCTAGGCCTATTGTCAGCAACAGCAGCAGCATTGACTTCAGCATCTAGCACATACAGATGTAGCAGACCTGCAGCAGCCCTTACATTCTTTCAGTTAAAATTCCCAAGTCTGTACTCCAATGGTCCAGAGTATGGGGGGGGGGGTCAGATTATAGGGTATATGCATACTTTATAGTGCTCTGCTATAGGTGCTGACTGTGTGATTGGCTACCTATGATGTATTCCACCTGCCTGGTATATTCTTAACATAATTTAAAGGCCCTAGTTTAAGTTAAACTGGGGTAGAAACTAATTAATATGTCTTTGACTTTTAGATACACTCAGCACTGTGTCAAGCCACGCAAATGCATGCTCCATAAGAAAACAAAGCTTAGCATTTAGCACTCACACCCTCCAGATTTCCATGCTCAGCATAGAGGTGTGCTGCACAAACATGTGGAAACACACTTCCCTTAGCTAAATAAAGCTTAGAAGTTAGTGCACACACACCCCTGAAAGGGCACGCTCAGCACTGCGGCTTGCAGTGCAAACAGGTGCAGCTAAGCTGAAATAAGCTTAGAAGTTATTGGACACACCCTCCCCTGATTTCAGCTACCTTCTCTGCAAACACCAACATAGTTCTCTGCCTACACAGAGGGCATATGTGGACATGATTAGCCCTTTGTGCTATTCAGTAAGTCCATCTCATTTGCATAAGGATCCATACTCACAGCCAGGAAACTACATGCTTTGAAGACCTACCACGTTAGCAACAGCACCAATGCACCATTACAGATACCCCAAGCAGGGCCCTGTAATACATTTCTGTCAAATAATATTAATTTTGCTTTTTCCAATTTTTTCTTTTTTATAAAGCATGCTTGTGCCCTGCAGCATGCCATACAAACATGTCCAGATTATTAAAAAAAAATAAATTTAATTTAACTTATTTCCTTTAATTTATCAGATTCACTTGAGGATAGTTTCACTCATATCTGTATGTGGTATGCCACTTCTCTCCATCTATCTACATTTTTACAGCCACTTTTATCTATTTACATTCCTGTACACGGAATTTTTACTTGTACACTATGGACACTGACATGAGGTCTGCAGAGCTGATTATCTGCTTGCTGGATCACTCTACCTGCCTCATTTGATTGAGATTCACCTGCTTATGAGGTAATTTGCATGCCACAGAACATCCAATGTTTGCAAGTGCATGTGCACTGCCCAGCAGTGGTTTCTGAACTGAAACCTGCTTACTTTCATGTAAGCAGTGTGGCATGATGCCTGCATGGTAAAAAAAGACCATGTAGGCTTTATTAAATTCATCCCAAAATGTCCAAAAGGCACCTTTAAGAACAGAATGTTTAAATGATATATTTTGCTACGTATGAAGCAAAGCCTACAAAAAATACTTAACCTCTTTTGGTACAAAGATCTATAAATAAATAAACACATATATATATATAGATATTGCACTATTTCGAAATACGATAGTAGTGTCCCACTAACATGAACGTGCACTTCAACGAAAGTGCACTTTCATGAAAGTCATTAGAACAAAGGATTAGGGCTTGGGTAATGGATAGTGGATAGCTAGTAGGGCTATCCACTATCCTTAACCCAAGCCCTAACCCTAAGGTCCGTGACTACCGCACCACAGTGCAGGAAATTGTATTTCCTCCACTGAGCAGTAGTTATGGACCTATTTCCTGTACTGTGGTGCAGTAGTCATGGACCTTAGGGTTACGGCTTGGGTTAAGGATAGTGGATAGCCCTACTAGCTATCCACTATCCATTACCCAAGCCCCAATCCTTTGTTTAGCCCTAATCCTTAACCCAAGCCCAAACCCTAAGGTCCATCACTACTGCACCACAGTGCAGGAAATGTCCCGTTCGACTTAGTGACTTTCGCGAAAGTGCACTTTCGTTGAAGTGCACTTTCACGTTAATGGGACACTACTATCGTTATTTTGGAATAGTGTAATTTCGATCTACGGTAGTAGACCCATATATATATATATATATATATATATATATATATATATATATATATATACACACACATACAGATATATATATATATATATATATATATATATATATATATATATATATATATATATATATATATATATATATATATATATATATATATATATATTCAATAAGTATAAGTATTCAATGGTATTTATTACTGCTTGGTTGTAACTTGATTAAAGTGTAGCTATCATTCAAGTCTTTTGGATTAAGCACTTGGGCTTCAAACCAGTTGTTTTACATTAGGAAGGTTTGTGGCAAGCACTGTGGTGGCAGGACAGGTAGCTTTCATCCTTCTAAGTTGGGAACTGCTGATTGAGAGCCCAGTGTCCAAGTGTATTAGTTCTGGTTTAGGCACTTGGGCTTCAGGCCAGTTATTTTACATTAAGAAGGTTCGTGGTCTGCACTCTTGTGGGAGAAGAGGCTGGACTCTGCCCTTCTGAGCTGGGAATTTCTGGTTAAAGGTTTATAGTGCCTGAATATTTGAACTGTATCTTACTGAAATTGGTTCACCTTGTTTGCTCTAGCATAGACTAGATCCAGGCCTGCTGAATCTAGCTTTGTTTATATGCTTGTTGTTTGTTTGCTTGTTATTTCCCTGGAAGCTAATTCCACCTAATACGCAACTTCTCAGCGCTTCTGTGGATCACTAGTGATATCTGCATTGCTTACTGTACTTATTTCCTTGTTTCACTTGAAAGAAAGTTGCTGTTTGTCGTTTTGCATTTAGTTACTTGTAACACATTGCACTCAAGTTACCTGGCACTTGCTCACTAAAGCAATTATATAAGTCAGCACTAAAAATTAAAAGCACTACACCCTCACTCCCCACTGGCCCTTGTTTTCAATTAAGAATTTCCCAATATTATTCTAGCATGTCCAAAGGTCAGTTGTCAATCTCCTCTCCGGTCCAGCTGGTGAATCTGGGAATCTTGAGGCAATGTTATAACTGCCTCATGTACACAGACAACCCTCTCCTCCTCCCACATAACACAAATACTTGCGAGAGATGCAGCTATTTAGCCAAACTGGAGGCTGAGCTCTCTCAACTCAGGACTGGCAAGACCAGACAGGAGGAGAAGGCAACTACACACACCACAAAACCAGCCTCACATAATGCTACCACTCCACTGAATCAAACACATAAACACACAAAGACATACTCGGAGGCTCTGAGTAAAATTTACCTAAACAGCAGAGGCCTCCAAAGCAGACACCCAAACAACTGCTACCTCAAGACACCCCACAAGCAACACATAAACCACAAAAGCAGTGTGCAAAGCAGTCACAGCCCTTAAGGCCAAATACAACACCAAACATACTTGTCATAGGTGACTCCATAGTCAGACACACTGACGTCCCACTCACCAGGCTGAACAAGGAGAGGGTCACAGTAAGCTGCCTATCTGGCGCTAGAATCCGACACATAACACAAGCACTGGTCACTCCACGGCAAGTACAAATATGACACAGTCATTGTCCATGCTGGTGTGAACGACCTGAGACGCACCTCCCTGGACTACATGAAAAGAGACATAGAGGAGCTCTCTGATTATGTAGCCCAGGCAGGTATGACCCTAACCCTGAGCAGTATCCTTCCTTCACCAAGAATGATGCCACAATATAGAGACAAGATGATCAGCTTTAACAATTGGCTTAATGTCTGGTGTCATTCAAAGGGGATCCAGTGTCTGTCTACCTGGGATGACATGCTTGACAAGCCACGCTGCTTCAAGGGACGGCTTGCACCTGTCACCCTGGGATTCGGATATTGGCTAAGGCTCTTGCCACCCCATAGTGCCTTTTTAGGCAAGGCTCAAATTCTAAACCTACCACCCTAGAAAACAAAAATGGGAAGAAACTGAGGGTAATGCTGCTCAATGCCAGAAGTCTAAATCTCAAAATGCACGCACTCGAGGCCCTTCTCAGTATGGAGAACATCGTTGTCTGTGCTGTAACTGAAACCTGGTTCAAGGCTCCTGAGAGCACCCGGCACTATTAGGTTTTACCTCATATCATGCGTTCCGCCCCAAAACCCGGACCACACCACAAAAGGAGGGGTGTTTCCATATTCATAAAGGATACCCACACCTCCAGGTTGGTGGCAACGCATAAGCTTCGGAAACCATCCAGGTGCAACTAACCATAGGCAAAACTGCTCTACAAATTGTAGCATGCTACAGGCCACCCTCTCAAACTCAGGAACCCCACACAGCCTTCCTGAAGACACTGGAGGGTATAAATGTATCTCCAAACACCATCATATTGGGTGACTTCAACTACCCGAATATAGACTGGGAACATTACTCAAGCCCTAACTTTCTAGCTCAACGGTTACTGGAGTTCATAAATTCAAATGCCATGGAACAGCTAGTCACTGTTCCCATGAGAGGAGAAAATATACTAGATCTCATTGTCACAAACATGGGGACAAAATGCTCCACACCGAAGTATATCCCTCATTGGTGAGATCTGATCATAAACTAATCTCACTGGAAATCCACATCCCGCCCCCCACCTCAAACAAAGAAGACCATAGTGAAGAACTTCTCTAAAGCAAACTTCACACTACTCAAGACTGGTGTGGTATCCTTCAAGGCCCCTGAGCCAGAGGAAACCACAACCCAAGCTGCGGAAGCCCTTACAAATGCCTTCTATGAACACCTCCAGGACTGCATGGATCAGGCAATCCCAAATAAAACCAAGACTCTTTCCACAAAGGGCAAACGTCCAGTCTGGTGGACCCCAGCCATTAACAAACTTTACAATAAGAGGAGAAAGCTATTACATGATAGAACAAAATCCATAAAAGGGAAGTCACCCCTGATCATTATTAGTAAAAAAATACGAGCACTCATAAAATCAACTAAGGCCAATTTTGAGAGAAAAATTGCCATGGATTCAAAGGACAATCATAAGGCCTTTTTCAGCTATATTAGGAACTTGGGTGGAAACTCCCAGATATGCTCAGAATTAGTCCAAAATGATACAAAAATCACTGAACCCACAGACATTGCCAACATACTGGCAGACAGGTTCAGTGCAAACTTCACCCCCCTCTCCCCCCCTAAAGGAGAGATAACTATCCCAGCCGAGTGTAGCCTCCCGGACATCTCAAATGCGCAGGTGAAAGCTGCTCTCTAAAGCTAAAAACACAGCATCAATGGGACCGGATGGTGTCCCCGGCTGTGTGCTACATGAGCTAAATGAGGAATTAACCCGCACATAAGGCAGCTGTTTAATCTCAGCCTTACCACAGGATACGTGCCCAAGGAGTGGCGTACGGCAACTGTGGTCCCACTCCACAAAGGCGGCGCCTCTACGGACCCTGGTAATTACCACCCCATAAGCTTAACAAGTCTAGTCTGCAAAGCTATGGAGAGGATCATAATGGAGCTCATAAACAAAGATATAGGGGACTTGCAGACATTGGACCCGACCCAGTTTGGCTTTGTCAAGGGAAGATCATGCCTTTTGAACTTGGTCGACTTCTTCGAAACAGTCACCAAGGCCATTGATGAGGGAAAGGCAGTCCATACAGCCTACCTTGACCTTGCAAAGGCTTTCGACACAATACCCCACTCGGGTATTGTAGAAAAACTTACTAGCTTAAATGTAAACCCATATGTCACAAGATGGGTTGCAAACTGGCTTAAGGACAGAACCCACAGGGTTAGAGTTGCTGGCGCTGTGTCAGACTCCAAGCTGGTCACAAGTGGTGTCCCACAGGGCTCGGTCCTTGGCCCCCTATTGTTTGGCATCTCCATATCAGAAGTACAGGCCAACATGGGAGGACTTTGGCTGACAAAGTTTGCAGACGACTGCAAACTGGGCGCCATAGTGGAAAGTGCATCGGACATGGATATCCTTCAGAAGGGACTCACGGAAACAGATAGCTGGTGCCAGAGCCATGGCCTGAAGTTAAACGCCAAAAAATGTATAGTCATACCCTTCGGGAAAAACAAGGTAACCCCAAGCTACCATATAGGTGGCAATCCACTAAGCACAGAAGAGGTTATCAGGGACCTGGGGACCCAGGTTGTCAGTGGCCTTTCTTTTGACACTCACATTGCTAAAGTGGTTAGAAAGACCTTCTACATTGCCCACCTGATCATGAAGAGATTCACATCCAGATCTAGTGAGGTCATTGTTCCCCTGTACTCTTCACTTATCAGACCAATGATCGAGTACAATGCCCCATTCGGGATGTATCTCACCCGACATCTGCAGCAATTGGAGAGACCCCAAAAGTTCCTCACCAAAAGGATAAAGGGACTCCAAAATCTGTCATATGCTGCCAGATTGAAGAAACTCCAGCTCTATTCAGTCGCATACCGCCTGCTCAGAGGTGACATGTGCCTGACATACAGGGCCATGTCCAACCCGGAATTGATGGACATGCTCCACCTCAAAAATCCAAATCCACCAAAACCACTAGAGCAAGCGACTTAAACCTTAGCACGGATATAAATAGGACGTGCTGGAGGGATAGATTTATCACTCAGAGACTCCCTATGCTGTGGAATAAAATCCCGGTCCATGTGAGGCAGAGCACCTCGCTGACTCTGTTCAAGAGAAATCTAGACCTGTGGATGGGAGATCGTAGGTTTACCCTGGGAATCATATCTGTGTCACTGCTGGACAGAGGCACAACAAACTAATGGGCACAATATTTTTTCATATAAGGGGTGGCGTAAGCCACAAAAATTTGGGCTAGGCTTATAAATGCCTTAGGGCAGATAGCCTAGTATAAACCTATGAACCTATGAACCTATATATATATATATATATATATATATATATATATATATATATATATATATATATATATATAAATATATATTTATATATATGGGTCTACTTCACTTCACTGAAATCCCCTTTCACTGACATTCATTTCACTATAACCAAATCACCTAAAGTTCAAATTACTGAAAATTCATTTCACTGAATCTCATTTCACTGAATTGTAAGCTATAGACTTGATGTGGCAGTGTGTAGAGTACTGTGAGGCAAGTAATGGGTATATGCCCTTATCCCCACTGTAGTGCATCCTGGAGTTAGTATATATAGTTAGGGGTATTTGTGGGGGCACAGCTCCCACATTGGTGGGTGTGGGGGGCATAGCCCCCCACTAAGTTTGGTTTTATATTGTCTTGTTTCTATCAGTGGATAAATAAGTAGTTTTTAAGTTGTGGAAGGAGGTAGGCTTTAGTGTTGTGAGTTTGTTTGACTTTGGTTTCCCATTTAGTCTAGTGAAATGTAGCATTGTAAGCTGTCAGTGAAATGAGATTCAATGAAATGAAGTTGTCACTGTTGTGAACTTTAGGTAATATGGTCTCAGTGAAATGAATGTCAGTGAAACGGGATTTCCGTGAAGTGAAGTAGACCCATATATATATAGGGAGAGTGTGCGGTAGTGTCGGAGCTTGGGGTTAGGGGTGGGTAAGTGAGTTAGGGTTAGGGTGCAGGTAGGGAGAGTGTGCGGTGGTGTCGGAGCTTGGGGTTAGGGGTGGGTAAGTGAGTTAGGGTTAGGGTGCAGGTAGGGAGAGTGTGCGGTAGTGTCGGACCTTAGGGTTAGGGTTTGGGTTAGGGCTAGTGGATATGTCCTGTAGTAGTGTACTGTGTTGTTTACGTGTAGTGTGTCGGTGTTATGGTGTTCGGTGTTTTGCGTTGTCGGTACTTTTTGTTGTCGGTCGTTTGGTGTCGGTGATTTCTTTGTCGGTGAATCATGCTTGTAAATAGTAGGGGACCCATATATATATATATATATATATATATATATATATATATATATATATATATATATATATATATATATCTATATCTATATATATCTATATCTATATATCTATATATATATATATATATATATATATATATATATATATATATATATATATATACACACACACACACATACAACAAGCCTGCAGATTAGTATCGTTTTTGAGGGAAAAATGAGTTTGTTTGTCAGATTTGATCAAGGAGGGTATATGGTTAATTTGCATGTAGGTGGCAGCAATATTGTCATGGACAAGTTTGAAAATATTATCTTACTTGGCAGGAAGTTGGATGGCATGATTCAGAGAGTTGGTATTAAAATCAAAACAATGTGGGAATATTTAATGTTGGCCATATAAAATTCATACTTGATGGATGGATTACAAAAGTCATCCAAAATTAGGGTATTTGCATCAATGCACATAAATACACATGAAATTCAGCCAATCCAAGTGCATAATAATGTCCATTTTTGGGTCTATATTACTTAAACGACCGATCAGTATAGCGAGTACAATATAATCGAGCAATTGCAAGTGAATGTTCAATAAACGGAAACCCAGCCTAGTCAAAAATCAGAACGTCGAAAAATTTCGTTTGGCCAACCCCTTCTCCCAAGTGATGTAAGAGACAACAATGCCCTAATGTATAAGTGAAAGTGACAACAGTGCATCCGAAACATCCCCTTCACCTCAACAATAATAAACCAACACTACCTGAAACGTGTGTGACACATATCAAGCCATATTGTGTATAGAATAGTAAACAAACATAAACCTAAGGGATCACGGTGATAAACTGCAGTACAGACGTTACACCTTCAATAGATCTGCAACTGCACAAATTCAATATTGTGTATTATAATCCTGTCTGGTTTGCACAACGTGTTGCAACCTTTCGTGTCTCAACAATGACTTCCTTTTCTTAGGGGATAAATGGCATCCTGACTGTAAATCTGCTCTGGTGTCGTTAACCTTATTCTGTTCTCTAATTAACATTGCTAAAACAAATGGAATATCACAAATCCGCCTGCAAGCAAACAGCAGATTTGTCTATGCCATCCTTCCACTTGATTTTGCGTGCGAGGTAAAGAATGACTATTCAGGTCGAACACATTCCAAAACTCTATGCTGAACATGGGAGGGAATCTAGATACAGAAGACATCCTAGTGTTCTGCTTCCTAACCTGACCCAAAACAAATGTGTCAGAAAAGTATAACAGTAACACTTTGCCATCAGTAGGAAATGTGTCTGATAGCTGCTTAAATGCTGGAACTACCTCATTCACATCCAAGAAGGACAAAGCAATCAGTTTTTTCACACTGGTTAGGGTTACCACCTGTCCCACTTTGCGAGGGACAGTCCCTCTTTGGGCAGTTGTGTCCTGCAAAAAAAATTGAAAAAATGGCAAATGTCCTGAGATTTTAGGACAAAAATATTTCCTATATTTTATGTAATCGTTGCATAAAACAGTTATTCTGTATCTGAAGCACCTAAATGGTATAGGAAACAGAATGTTGTTGTGTCTTTCGGCTTTTCCTGGTTAGGGGTTGCCACAGCAGAACTCCGGACCGCTAATGATTGGTAGTTGATTTTTATGTGCCGAGTTACCAGCCCTGATGCACAACCTTCAACGAAGGTACACCCATTCACGCATGTCTCCACGCAGAAGACGCTCTAGCTGAGAATCGAACCGGGCAGCGTCTTACTGTGAGGCGACAATGCTACCGCAGCACCACCACCGTGGTGAAAACAGAAATAACAATAGGAAACAGAATAAGCAACTAAAATGCTACAAGAATAAGCTTATATTTAGGCAAAAAAGTGAAGTTCTGTCCTTTGTACTGGCTGTGGATATGTTTTGCCCTGCAAAATCTGGCGTTAGTACCAAAAATGTCCCACTTTGGGCATTTGAAAAGGTGGCAACCCTAACACTGGTTTGAAACTGGACAGATCTACCATATAACGTTGCTAATCCAATGCTCTGTACCTTTCTCCAAACTGCCTTACTGAAGTGAAATAGACAACCCTTAGATCGTACATCCGGGAAATTATGTTTAACACTTCTAAGAGCTGCTAATTCAAAGTCAGACAAAATATACTTTACAGTGTAAGAAACTTCTCTGTGTGGAAGATTTTCAGTCCATGTATTTCTAGTTAATCACTGTATATTAATCAGATCAGACAATAGTAGTAGAAGTAGCAAATGTAAACTCGTCAAGTCAAAAAGTAATAATAGAAAATATATAATTCTACAGCATTACTAAGTATTCGAAAGTAATCCAAGCAAGGCAGGCAGTCTGCTTCCAGTCGAAAATCCTTTATTAAGTACACAGACAAGCGATCCAAGTAAAACAAAAATAGAGTAATAATTTCCTCACAAGCTTTCTAAATATATATATACTTTTTATCAGGCATGGGAGTGGTTTATTGTGCTGTAAAACAAAGTGTTATCGGTACACGTTAAATTCACATCCCTTCTCCCATCAGTGTGACATTCGAGCTGGTCCTGCCCTACCTAGTAGCTGTCATAGTAATATATAGCCCTGATGTACTTTAATGGTACATCTTATTTAACCAAATTATTAAGTAGATTATTAAGTCTGTGATTCTATACAAGGCAATATACTACATGGCTGGAAATATATCAACCTTAGTTCATTTTGCGATCAAAAATTATATATAAATATATACATATACATTTTGCATGTAAAAATCAGTTTATATTTTCATAACCTATTGTTAACAAAGATCGCTTTTGTCCTTCTAGACTTCTTCAGGTCTGTGTACAAGAACCCTAAAAACCTATATAATTGTATAATTAGTTAGTATTGTTATTACCATCATTTTGAATAAAGTGGAAAAAAGAGAACCAGAAAAAAATAAAAATAAAAAAATATATATGTATGATGATGGAAACAAACTATACACTTAAATTTCAAATGATTTAAAATGGTATTTAAAACCAATTTGTAGAAAAAAGTAAAATAAAATACAATTAGTCATGTAAACAATGTGGCAATTTTCTAAGTTCCAGTGCACTTTTAATTGAACAGTAGTAGTTTAGTCCAGGCTTTCTAAAAGAGTTCAGCTTTAATTGCCACATGAGTTCATGTTTCTCCAGAATATTCGGGATGTCTCCTTCAAGATCACCCATGTCTATGCAATCCAGGATCTGGAACTTAAAACCTGTGTGTCTTTTATGAAGAGAAAGGTGTTTGGCTATTGCATTATTTTTACATCCAGAGCGGATTTCTGACAGATGACATGAAATCCTTCGCTTGAGTTTATTTACAGTCTTGCCCACATAGAATGCATCACATTCATTGCACTGTGCCCTGTAAATTACTTTTTTAGTGTTACAGTCACCCCCTGCACTGGTTTTAATGATCTTCTTTAAATAAGGGCAATAAAAACTATCACCTTTCTGTATAAATATACAAAATGTACAATTAGTTTCACATCTTTTAGTGCTTTTCTCACATGGTCTAGGTTTAAATTCAACAAAACTTCTAATATTCCTGGCCTTCCTATAAACAAATGATGGGGCTTCACCTAAGATGTTAATCAGAAAAGGGTTTCATGTGACAATGTCCCAGTTTTCTTCAATAATATTTTTGATACTGTGATAATCCAAAGTGGTTGTCAGGATGCAGCTATTTTTGCATTTGTTATTCTCTGTGGGATTACTTAACATTTTTCTACTGGGGAGGTTGAGTGAAGGTGCTTCAGTCCTTTTCAGTTCTATAATGGGTTCCAGGATGTTTTTTATCATCTGACTTTCATAGCCTCTCACTAGAAAATCATTCTCTAAGTTGTTCAGGTTTCTCAAAAATGGTTCCATCTCTATGGTAATTCGAGCTAATCTATAGCCTTGGGATTTCACTACATTATACTTGGTTTTTGTAGGATGTAGACTTTTTCTGTGGAGTAATAAGTTAACCCTCGTTGGTTTTCTGAATAGATCAGTGGTGCTTCTGTTATTGTTGGTGTCCTTGGAAATCTGCATATCGAAGAAAGTGGTTGACGTACAGCTATGGGAAGAGGTAAACTTCAGGAAGGGGGTTGTTTGATTGAGGTAAGTGATAAAATCTCCAAGCTGCAAGGTGTCACCTTCCCACACAATAAAGACATTGTCAATAAAATGTAAATAGCATGTGATATGCTGCATGTAGTCTGTGTTGTTTAACACAAAGTCCTCCTCCCATTTGCCCAGGGCTATATTAGCTATGTTGGGAGCCATGGCATCCCCCATTGCTATACCAGTTTTTTGTTTGTAGTGTTTGCCATTGAAAGTAAAGAAATTGAAGTCCAGTACAAGATTAATGAGCTTGCTTAACTTTTGCAGTTGTGCCTGTGTACCCTGATTATGTTTCTTAAAAGACTCCATAGCTGCTGTTATACAGTAATTGTGAGGGAGCACTGTGTACAAGGATTCCACATCAATAGTTACCAAAATACTGTCAGCTTCCACTGTAATGTTTTTATTTTCTTCAAAAATCCATTGAATCTCTTATGTATGACTTATTCTTTTCTGCTAGAGGTTTCAGCAAGTAATCAAGGTAAATGGCTGTGGCTTCAGTAAGGGAACCTCCACTTGCTACCACCGGTCTATAAGGTGGGTCTTCTCTGTTCTTGTGTGGATTTGGTATTCCAAAAAAGTAAGGTAAACGTGGGCATGGGCTCCATAAATAATTATAAAGATTTTCAGTGATAAGTTTTTCTTCCCATAATGTGGTGAGATTAGTGTTCCATAAATCATATGCTCTTTTTATGTCATCCATGGCAAATAACTCATAAAATCTGTTATCCTCCAGCATGTTCTCTATCTTTTGGTTGTAGCTAGTGGTATCAGTCACAAGTATACCTCCTCCCTTGTCTGCCTTCATTACACGCCTGGATTTATCATTGCCTAGCTCAAGCAATGCTTTTCTTTCTCCCTGTGTTAAGTTATAAAGTTTTTTCTTTGGAGGTTTTTTGAGCAGTTTCCTGATATCCATCTCACATTTCACTTTGAACGCAGCTAGTGTTTGATGTAGTGGTGGACAATAGCTGCTAGGCCTTTTTATAGTTTCATCAATAGGCTTATTTTCAGTGTCATTACTTTTGCCATGAAACTGTACCCTTAAGTATACTGATACCATCAATTTAGCATGCAATAGGAGATCAGACAGGCAGTCCCACATGAAATTATAACATTTATATGACTTCTTTAGTGTTTCCCCCATATGTCAAGAAGCCATGAATGCTGCAGAGCTGTGTGCACAAGTGACTCTTAGTAAGGAAAACACCATCTAGATCAAGGGAGGTCATCGTCACCCTGTACTCATCACTCATTAGACCTATGATTGAGTACAATGCCCCGTTCAGAATGTATCTGACCAGACACCTGCTGCAGCTTGAAAGGCCCCAAAAGTTCCTCACCAAAAGGATAAAGGGTCTCAAAAATATGTCTTATGCTGCCCGACTGAAAGAACTCCAGCTCTATTCAGTCTCATACCGCTTGCTCAGAGGTGACCTGTGCCTGACATATAAGGCCATGTCAAACCCAGATTTGATGAATATGCTTCACCTCAAAAAATCTAGATCCCTCAGAACCACAAGAGCAAGCGACTTAAACCTTGACACGGTTATAAATAGAACGTGCTGGAGGGACAGATTCATCACCCAGAGACTCCCTATGCTGTGGAACAAAATCCCGGTACATGTGAGGCAGAGCACCTCTCTGGCCTTGTTCTAGAGGAATCTTGACCAATGGATGGGAGATTGCAGATATACCCCAGGGATTACTTCAGTATCACTGCTTGACAGAGGCACAGCAAAATGATAGGCATAGTTTTTATTCAAACTAAAGGGGTGGCGAAAGCCACATAACTATGGGCTAGGCTTATAAATGCCCTTGGGCAGATAGCCTAGTATGAACCTATGAACCTATGAACCTATAAGCCATATAGGGGATTGACTTAAATCCCTAAGATTTTCAGTGGTAGAGAACACTAACACATGAATGTTGTTTGCTGTATCAAACATCTGCTTTTGAATGAAACAACCCTCTTTTAGGGTACACTCATTAGGGTTTACAGTTTCTAAACTAGTAGAGATGGGAAGATAACTTCTGATTGCACTACAGTGAACCCTGTTAACCTGCTGCAGCATTGATCTTCTTGATGGCATAACAGCTGCGTATGCTATGGAACTAGAAGCACAGACATCATCCACAACAAATGCTGGGGTATCTCTACATGACCGTGTACTTTCCTTTAATTTATCACAGGCTACGTATTTCTCTACTTCACATACATCTGATGCATGGTGATGTCCCGAACACTTTAACAGTAGTTTACCATACATATCCTTCTTTGTTACTGTGCGTCCTTTACACATTTCCTTCAGTTTTAACTTACACCAATACTTCCAATCTTTCAGTACCTTTTCCAAACTATACAGATAACCATCAATGTTTAACATTTCCCTTCCTTTTTGAGACTTTACACATTCATAATAGTCTCCTACAACACCAGGTGAGAAGCAATTCAAGCTAGCCATAGTGTTACACTCTCCTGCAGTATCACAACTACTGCTTTGCCATTACTCATTTTATTGTTTAAACTGTATGCTTACTGTTTAACATTACACTACGTATGTTCTGCTTAGTGGCAATCTTTACATACGTAATTGATTACACACTTGCCGTTACTTTACAGCGGGGACTACCTTCAGTGATTGTATTGCCGTTCTGCTGAAAATTTGTTTATTAACTGACATAATGCTTCACTTATTTTTGACTTGGTCAAACAAAACATTTTGAAACTCCTGTTTCCGATGTTTTAGCCCATCTAGTACATTGTAGTTCGCTTTAAGTTGTTCGAGTATGTTGCACTCAATAATTTAAGTGGTCGTTTAAGTAATATAGATCCCCATTTTTGATACTGAAGAGGTTCTTCAATATATATATATATATATATATATATATATATATAGAGAGAGAGAGAGAGAGAGAGAGAGAATGATAATTTTGACTTTCTTAAATGTGACAATAATGTCAAGGATTTCAAAATAATAGTATTGAAGTATTAGGTACAAGTTAATATGAGATGAGAGGAAAACAATTATATAATGACAAACATTTGAAAACAGATACATAGGCTGGGCAGAGAAATCCACACACACATACTAAAACTGGCATTCCCAACATAAATAAGTCTGGGCATCTGCAACTAATGAAAACAAAAATTACAGTCACTGTGTTTCTCTTTATGTTAAGTGAACAAAATAAATATAACTTGTAAAATGGTGGAAGAGTATCTTCCATGCACCCAACTCCAAAGGCTAATAAAATAATAATTAATAATAAAAATAATAATAATAGTAACAATAACATGTTAAAAAATAACCTATGAGTCAGTACCCAAATGTCAGGAGTCTGGAAGAGTCCTCATGTAAACAGTAAGACTTGTACAGTCTTGAATCATAGAAAGAGAAAAGTGACAATGTATAGTGTAAGTATTAAAATAACATGCCAAATGTACACACAGGGAAGGCAGCAGAAAAAAGCAAATGTAGCAAGATCTCCATAGATGCAATGCTATTATTTAAAAAGTTAATCATACTTACTTTCTAAAGTAACAACATTGCATAAAATAATCAATTGCTGTGTGTGAGCAATGCTGGTTTTCAAGGAACTGGCTTACTAATTTTACCACTCAGGCTTTGCCCTCATGATTAAATCATGCCATCTGTGGATAAACCCACACCCAGTCACTAATAATTATTACGCACTCCTTTACCACACATAGATGGTCTGAATTACTGAAACACACAATGACCTGATGGTGAGGAATGTTATCACAACAAAAGAACCAAGTTTCTGTAACTACACAAATATGAATGTGTTTAACTACCAGGCCAGATTCCAAATCAGAAATATATTGTTCAAAGACCTTACACAGAGCACAGTCACTTTAATGTCAGCCAGATTAGAATTTATTAGGTTGGACTGTCTAACTGATGAACTTTGCCTGAAAAGACACAATTGGAGCAGAGCAATCTTAGCCAATATGTAGCCTTGTGAAAAGAGAATCCATGGCTAGCAGAGCACATCAGTCTATCAGTCATTGCTTCCCATAACGATCCACAGTCCATCCCTCTGGGAAAAGACCGTTAGTAAGCTAATTGATAAACTATTACTATTTATTTCTTCATTGGCATTGAATTACTGGAAAAAGCTGATTGGATAGAAGCCCATTTTCAGCAGAGGTGCAGGAGGATAGCTCCAAAATATTACAAAACATTATAAGAACAATAATTTTACAATCTTCTAAAATAATACATTTTTAAGGGTATTGTAACAACACAGTTAACCAGGGTTAGTAGGCTGAATACTGACGATAGTAAATGTGAAGAACAAATGAAGGAAATGGTCATGGAATTCCATGACAATGGGTACGATCCGAAGTCCATAGAGAATGCATATAAAGAGGTGCTTGATAATAGGTCAGATGCTTGTAATCTAGTTTTTGTAATGGATGATGTGATAGGTAAAGTATCTAATAGAGAAGCTAATAAGTTAAGATATGTGATTACATTCAGTATGAAAACTAGCCAAGTAAGGAAAATAATTCAGAAAAACGGGAATATCCTGCTAGCAATGCCAGAGTTACAAAATATTCTGGAAGATAAGCCCAATTTCGCCTATAGAAATCTTAATAACATAAAAAGAAGGCTATGTTATAAGGACTTTAAATCTATTGGAAAAGTCCCCACTATAAGCAAGCCTGGCACGTTTCAATGTATGAACTGTAGTTGTTGCAGTGATTTATTATTGAAGAATAATGATATATTTGTACACCCATTAACAAATAAAGAGTATAGGTTTCACTGCTCAGTCACCTGCAATACTACACATGTTGTATATCTTGCTAACTGTGTAAATGCACTTTGTTTTACATAGGTAAAACCATAAGGAAATTAAAAGAGATAATAGCTGAGCATAAGTCAGATATATGTAGGAAAATTATAACAAATGCATTAAATAAGCATATTATGAACACTGGCCCTGAACATTGTTTTAGATTTAAAGTTATGGAAGTAGTATATAAACAGGCCAGAGGTGGTGATGTTAATAATATATTGGAAAATAAGGAATATGAATGGATTATTAGGTTATAAGCAGATTCTAAACCAGATTTGAATAACACTGTTAGTATAAAACCTGTATTAGTTAAGAAACAACTACAAGTACATTAACAAATACATATAAAATGTTTCACTATGTATTCATGATCATGAATGTTAAAATATTCTTTTTAAGGAATGAAGTCTTATGTAGCAATTTTTATGTACTAATTAGTATGTTGTTTGTTTTTTGTTACTGGCTGACTGTGATCACATGTTTTTATCTGTTTTATATAAAGTGATTTTTAACATTGTGAATGTATTAGCACAGTGATAGGGTGCTTTACCCAAAAGCTCTGCTTGTTAGAAATAAATCTGTATGTTTCTTTTGACATTGGATTTGTTTTTTATCAGTATTCCGTATTTCCAGTTAACACTGTACCAGCTCTTTTTTTTATATTTATTGTGTACTACATGTGACAACAATCTCCCGTATTCTCCATATGTCTGGACTATGGGGTAGGGATGCAAGACAAAAGCCTTTTCTTACTCAGAAAAACATCCAGGCCCAGCTAAAATTTGGAAAAAAATGCATTAAGTCTCCCAAATGCATGTGGAAAAATATGTTATGGTCTGATGAGCCCAAGGTTGAACTTTCTGGCCATAATTCTGAAAAGGTACGTTTGGCACAAAAACAGCACTTTGCATCACCAAAAGAACACCATCCCCACAATGAAGCATGGTGGTGGCAGTATCATGCTTTGGGGTTGCTTTTCTTAGTCAAGGTGGAGGGAATTATGAACAGTTCCAAATACCAGTCACTTTTGGCCCCAAACCTTCAGGCATCTGCTAGAAAGTTTAAGATGAAGAGGAATTTCACCTTTCATCATGACAATGACCCCAAGTATACATCCAAGTCAACAAAAGAATGGCTTCACCAGATGAAAATTATAGCTTTGGAATGGCCCAGCCACAGCCCAGACCTAAATCTAATAGAAAATCTGTGGGGTGACCTGAAGAGGGCTGTGCACAAGAGATGCCCTCGCAATATGACAGATATTGAGCGCTTTTGCAAGGAAGAGTGGGCAAATATTGCCAAGTCAATATGTGCCATGCAGATAAACTCCTACCCAAGAAGACTAAATGCTGTAATGAAATCAAAAGGTGCTTCAACAAAGTATTAGTTTAAGGGTGTGCACACACAACAAAGTATCACACACACTTACGCAACCAGTGCATCATACGTTCTTTTATTTTTTTATATTTTTCCCCTAACAAATTTGTTTTTCAATTGAATTGTACAGGTTATAGGTCACATTAAAGGTGGGAAAAGTTTTGAAATTATTTATTGTGGCCTTATTTTTTTATATCACAAAAACCTGGCATTTTAACAGGCATTTGTGTCAGGTCAGTGCAATTGGGATCATTTACTTTGATATGGGTAAAAGTGATGCCATACGCATATCTTTTTTTTTTTTTTTTTTTTATTGAATTTTCAGTTGTGATACAGGCAAATTTACATTTATATAAAAGTACTCAAACTGTATTAAAAAGTTCACATTTACAGACGTTATACTTCACATATATTACTATATATCGTATAACCTAAGCACATTACATAAATTGTTCAATTTTTGCCTGTTTTTTAAGAAATATCTTTATTAAACAAACACTTAAGACATAAGCAATCAGCATATCTTGTGTGAAGGTCAAAAGGTCTCTCCTCACATCACAAATCCTGGTGCCAAGACAGATGGCTTATGACTATAGAGTCATCTCTTACCATTATATTATGTGGAGCCGCTGCCTAAGGAATGTATATAAGTGTAGGCGTGGAGCCAGATTGACTCAGTTTTGTTGTAAGTGAAGGTGCATATTTTGCTACAATAGACTGATTAGTGCTATGTGCCAAGGTTTGTTTAAATGGGGTCTAGGAAGCTTAATTTATGACTTCTTAACAACTACAGCATGTTTAGTCTATTATTAGGTACTTGCAAAGTAATAGCAAGCTACTGACTAACATGTGGGGAGAGATTAGCCCCAAACTGAGAAAATATGTGTACTTCTCAGAAACTGTATCAATATAACACAAAAGTAATTGATTGCCTATAAACACGAGGCCGTTATTGCACTGCCACACAATTCCTACCAACTGGCAACAGAGTGGGACACGAAAACAAAAGCTCACGTGCCAACAAATACTGGTAAGTGCCAGATAATTAGTAAGTACCTAAGTGATGATCTACCAGAAGGATTGAGCAGAAAAGAGCTCACAAGTGTCAAGAACATTCAGAGTGAATGAACTCATTATAGTGTTCAGTTACAGGTTCATAGGTCACTAAGGAACAATGAAACACAAACTGAAAACAAAGGCCAGAGCCCTACCTAACAATTCCTAGCCAAGAGTAAAACATTAGTGGTATAACAGCAATATAAACTCCAACCAGTGAAAAGAGAAAAAAAAAAGCAGCAGAAATTCAATTAGTGAGATAACTCAGGAAAAGCAAGCAGTCAGTTTACCAGTTCAGGTAGGCTGATTTTATCTTCTGATGTTTCTGCATCTTGCAGCCTGTGGCAATTATTATGGATCTACTACAGTGTATTTCATACATTTAAAACTTTCTAATGCTTACAAGAGCTGTAGAAATCCTGCCCACACAAATGCTGAAAATATTTCACATTTATTTAAAATGCATCAAAAGATAAATCAAGGCTCTGCAGCAAAAAGGCCTGAGGAATAATGTTATTTTTGCCACATGCCCTTTCTACAATAGTCATATATTCAAGGAATAATAATATATTCAAGGACAACATAAAGTAAAATACTCAGTGAGTGTATTAATTATAAACATGCTTCAGTAAAAACAGAAATTGCAGAATAGCTTTTACCATCATATAGCTTTGCTTTCTTGAGAAAATATATACTTTCTGAGTACCTTAAGAGCACATGCATTATAAATCATTGTCATGTATTATATAGTTCAGCAATATAAGAAAGTCTGAATCTACTGTGCCTATCATAAAATCTAAACCTGCTTCTAAACCAGAAAATAACTGCTCTATACATTTATTTCACCAATTTTAAAACCTAATAAAGATCCAACTAGATGTTCTTCATATCGGCCCATCTCATTACTTAATGTTGATTATAAAATGTTTATGAATATCTTTGCTGATAGATTGAAGACAATCATTCCCGGCATTATAGATATAGATCAGACAGGCTTCATTGTAAATAGAAATACTTTTGATAATATAAGAAGAACTTTAACATTAATAGATTTTGCAAATAGGAAAAAGAAAGATTTAACACTTATTAGTCTTGATATAAGTTCAGCATTTGATTCAGTAAGTTGGGACTATCTGTTTACCTTAATGAAGTGCACAAACTTCTCGGATGCATTTGTAAATCTAATTGAACATTTATACAAAGGAACGTTGGCTTATATTAAGGTAGGAACATATGTTTCACAAAAATACCCATTCTTAAAGGTACAAAACAAGGATGTCCACTTTCTCCACTATTATTCACTTTAGTAATGGAGCCTTGGGCTAATTTGATCAGAAACAGTACTGACATAGAGGGTTTTGAAATAGATGAAAATACAACATCCAAAATTCAACTTTTGCAGATGATGTTCTAATTACATCAGCAGGATCTAATTCTTCTATACAGTCTCTATTTGATAACATGATGAATTTTAAAAGTATTTCTGGTTTAATATTCAATGAAGAAAAACTAAAATACTACCTATATATACACGAAAAAATATTCTCATTAGTGATTTTACTAAATATGTACCCAATTCAGGTCAGATAACTTATTTAGGTATAATACTATCTAAAGATATTAAATCTATTATATATAATAATTATAATACCTGTTTTCTTAATATACAAAATCTTTTTAATACCTGGAATAATATGTTTTTACTATGGAGGAGAGACTTACAATTATTAAAATGATAATATTCCCCAAGATTTTATACTTAATACAATCAATAATACTTCCACCTACAAAAATAATTATCAAGAAACTGAACACACTAATGTTAAATTTCTTATGGGCACCTAATAGACCTAGGATTGCATTAAAGAAACATACTAATAGCTGGTCTCAAGGGGTATTTCTTTTCCAGACTTTAATTTATATACTATCTCTTCTATTGTAAAAGTTATTACTTTATTAATAGATCAGTCATATGTCACAAAATGGAAAGATTATTGGGAGCTAATTAGTATACACTTCATGAAAATCTCCTTAACACATAAAAATATGATTGTAAATAACTCCATGTTATGGTTACTAAAGGAATTTTGTACTTCACCTATTACACCTAAACATATGGTTTGTTACCCATTAAATATTATTATTAGTTATCGTAACTTTATATTCATGCACCCTAAGTATAGGGAATGGAATTTTATTGTATTTCCTATAATGTATACTCAGGGTATGCTTTTGTCATCTACTTCTGAAGGAACTCATTTAGCTATAGATAATGATCTAAAGTACTGGTATCAGTTGATATCTGATAATAAAGTTAAAAATCTAGATTTCTTAAAACAAGAATTTGATCTAAGAGAAACTTGCTGGTTAGAGATTTAGACCTTTAGACAACATCTCATTAATAAAATAGATTTAATGTCTATAACTGTTAAAGAATCTACTCCAACACTGATTGATTACTTGATATTAAATTTACAACATAAAGTTTCTGATAAAGGTAAACTTTCATACATACATAAAGTTATCAGACAAGAAACTTTTTACAGTGTAGATTCATACTGGAATTATTTCACTTCTATTAATGGGGACCCACCAAATCAACAAGATAAACAATATATATTGGAATCTGCTTATAGAACTACGTCTTCCATTGTCTGGAGACTTTATACATGGAAATTTTACATAGATCGTTTTATACACCTTTGATGATGAATAAAATAAATAATAAAGATAATCTATGTAAGAGATGTAATGTAGAAATTAATGCTGACTGGGCTCATATGTTTTATGACTGTATAAAATTGAAAGAATACTGGAAGTCAATTAATGAATTTTTGCAGGCTCTTTTTACAGATAATTTCATTATTTCTAAATCTCTTATATTATTCAACACACCTGTACCTCAAAGTGTTAAAAGGTTAAGCTTCCCTTGTTATGGTCTATTCTAGCAGTGGCTAGGAAAATAATAACTAGAAATTGGATTTCAGATACACCTCCTTCGTTCAATGAATTTAAAATGTTATGAATATAGTGTGCCATATGGAAATAAACACAATTAGGACTAGAACAAACAGAAAAACATCTTATTTTATTGTATGGGATAATTTACAAAATTTGTTAAAAAAATTTTAATTTCAATAGCATGGTATTTTAGTTTAATTAATTGATCTGATTGTAGTGGATGTCTTTGTAAATACTTTAGTTGTTTTGTTGAATATTATAATAATACCTATTTTTAATTACTTGTATAAAATTGTTATGATATTTCTCTTATATGTTAAAACAATAAACCTGTTTTGAAAAAAAGAAAATAACTGCTCTATAACTCCTATGTCACCTCAGAAACCTAACTGAAAAAGGATATCTTTGCTCTACAACACAGCTTCACCATACTAACAACTCCTCAAACATTACTGATTCAATATTTATAGCAGTTGACCAAGGCCACCTATCCAGTACCCTTTTTGTTGATCTATACAAGGCATTTGTCACAGTCATCCATACTCTCCGAAACACATTATCATACTTTAACTTTGGATCATTCAAAAGCTCCTGGCTTACTAATCACCTGTCCATCTAGACTGTTGCTCTCCATCATAGGTTCATAGGTTGGTACTAGACTATCGGCCCTAGGGCCTATACAAGCCTAGCCATAACAATTCCCTGGCTATTTCTTCCCACACTATTTACTTCCCTGGGCCCATGTCTAGCAGGGTGACTGACATGATCCCCGGGGTGAATTTCCTTTCTCCCATCCAATTGTCAAGGTTCCTTTTGAAGAGGGCCAAAGAGGCGCTCTGCTTAACATGTATAGGCAGTCTATTCCAGAGACAGGGGAGTCTCTGGGTTAGGAACCTATCCTTCCAGCATGTTTTGTTTATTGTGATGACAAGGTTTAGATCCCTGGAGCATGTGGCTCTGAGGGATTGGGATTTCTTTAAGTGTAACA
The DNA here is from genome assembly GCF_019279795.1 of Protopterus annectens. NCBI lineage: Eukaryota > Metazoa > Chordata > Ceratodontiformes > Protopteridae > Protopterus > Protopterus annectens. Next base: position 725,128,408 of record NC_056746.1, on the reverse strand, counting down.
TGTCTAACAGTTCTGGGTTCGATATGTCCTTGCATGTTAAGCAGAGATCGCCTCAGAGTAGACAATATGTGACAGAGTATAGCTGGAGTATTTTAAGGCAGTCAGCATAGGGCATCTGCTTTATGCCTGTGATTCTTTTAGTGAGGTATTTCTGTGGCCTTTCCAGTTGTTGCCGATGTCTTGAGAGGTACATACCAAATGGGGCATTGTATTCTCTAATGGGTCTAATGAGGGATGTGTACAGTGGGACAATGATCTCCTTTTTCCTGGATGAAAAGCCCTTAGTGATGAGGTGTGCCACATAGAAGAATTTCCTGACTGTTGCGGCGACGTGGTTATTGAAGGTGAGACCACTGTCCACCTGTGTCCCTAAGTCTTTTATCACACTTTTGGAGTTTAGTGTACTGCCACCTATGTGGTAATTCACGGGTACATGTTTTTTCCCAAAGGGGATAACTATACATTTCTTGGCATTGAGCTTGAGCCCATGGCTCTGGCAACAAACATCTGTTTTTGTAAGGCCCTTTTATAGAGTCTCCACATCATTTGGGGATTCAGTAATGGCTCCCAGTTTGCAGTCATCTGTGAACTTTGTTAGCCAGAGTCCCTTAGTGTTGGCCTGTACTTCAGAGAAGTAAATGCCAAACAAGAGAGGTCCCAGGACTGAACCCTGAGGTACTCAACTTGTCACTTGTCTGGAGCTGGATTTGGAGTCAGCTACTTTTACAGTGTGGGTTCTGTCAGTAAGCCAGTTGGCAACCCATCGAGTGATGTAGGGATTAATGCCCAGCTTTGTAAGTTTATCTATGATTCCAGAGTGGGGGATGGTGTCAAAGGCCTTAGTGAGGTCCAGATAGGCTGTGTGGACTGCCTTGCCCTTATCCACGGCTCTGGAGACTGATTCAAAGAAGTCAATCAGGTTCAGGAGACAAGATTGGCCCTTCACAAAACCAAACTGGGTGGGGTCCAGTGTTTGAAGGTTGCCAGTGTCTTTGTTTATAAGTTCCATGATAATACATTCCATGGCCTTGCAGATCAGGCTCATCAGACTGATGGGGCAGTAGTTCCTGGGATTCAAGTTGGATCCCCCCTTGTGGAGTGAGAAAACTGTAGCTGTGTGCCACTCAGTGGGCACGAAACCTGAGGTGAGGCTATGATTAAACATGACACTTAGGTGAGGTGCCATTTCATATTGTAGTTCATGTAGTACACAGCCCGGGATGTCATCTGGTCCCATGGATGCTGTATTCTTAGCTTTGGAGAGTGTGTTTTTACCTGTGTGGCCGTTATTACCAGAATTTGGCAATCTTTCGGTATTAAGATGGGCCATTTAGGGGGTGAAGTTGGCACTGAATCGATCTGCCAGGATATTGGCAACATCCTTGGGATCAGTATCACTTCCCCATACAGTCTGGTTTGCCCCAAGGCTCAATGCTAGAGCCCCTTCTTTACATCCTTTTGATTAATAATCTCCACACAAAAGATCAAACTAGCTCCGTGCTCCCTTGTATTGACAACATAGGTACCTACATATCAGTTGCATCCAATGAGGTAATCCATAAGGATCGTCAAACTGACATTAACAGCCTGCCTCAAATATTAAAAGTGAAAATACTCATTGTTACTTGCAAAAAGAACAACTGTATGTACTTCAGCAGTGCTGCAAGACTGCATACAATAGCCAGTCTAACACCAACGCTCAATTTTCTTTTTGTAACCCTGCAAGATTCACTCAGTTGCTCTTCTTCCCATTCCTCTGCAGTTCATTCACTCCTCACTAGGGACAAAACTTAGATATCCTCAGACTGGGAAGGATGGCGATGGACCATTTACTTCCTTATAAATAGTCCATTCATTACCCTTGTGGGCAAGAGATGGATGGTAGGGATGGGGTCTAGTCTGATGATTCTACAGAATTCCCCTTCCATCCCACCAGGTTTTTTACCCATTGACAGCTTGCAGACTTGCAACTGCTGCCAGTCAGGGAGAGCCAAGCATAATACCATATTTGATTCTTAAGCACACTGCTCATACAGTGTGAGCCTGGCCTGGCTGCTTCTATAAGCAGTCCTCTATACTACAGTAGGCATCCCTAATGTAGTGAGCCAAACTACGTCCCTACATTCAGGATGAGCAAGCCAGCATCAGCCACTCATTGCTACAGGGCAGGGCCATTTTTATAGGTATGTTTTCAATGAGATTTTTAACTGTAGATGGGGTGCGATACTTCTGACAAAATTTGGTACAAGGTTCCACAGTTAAGTAATGTATAAAACAGTACAGAGTTAAAGCTAGATTTAAGTTCAATGAGTGCAGGTTTTGTGGTGTCTGTACCAGTTTAGTATTTAGCTGGTGGCAGAGCCTCTGTCTAGGGTATAGAGGATGTTGTGAGCAGTCATCAGGTTAGTGTAGACGAGGAGATTAGCTAACTGCAACCAGTTAAGGAACTGAAGTGCAAGACAGTAACACAATTTTTATTATAAGCTTCCTCTAGTTTGGTTATCCAAGAGTAGTGTGTGTTAGTGCCATATAGGGGATTAGGGAGAACACAGTTCTCAGATATGGTCATATGTGCATACTCTGCTTTCTGTAAGGAAAGGAGTTACGTAATAAAGAAGCCCTAGTGTATGGATATGTTTCTTTATATGCATGTTGGATGTGGTTATTGAATTTTGAAACTTAAACCATGTTTAATTATTATTTCTATTAATTTTACATTTTGTGCTAACTCATTTCTATCATTATAGACTTATAATATTGTTTAGTCACTAATGTGACAATGGGAATGAAATGTTATTAGTTTACTTTTATTTATATTTAAGAGTATCTTACATTGGTCAAGCTGTGTTTCAGTTTTTATAAAGGAATGCTGTACTTGAACTTGGAGCTGTTTGACTAAAAAGGCTGAATATATTATTATTGAGTCATCTACATATTAAATTAGATTTTCTGGGTGAGAGGCTGCATGCATATTATAAAAAAATATATTAAAGAACAAAGGTCCCAGTACTGAACCATGTGACACACCTACTATTTGCTGAGAAGTTAACAGATTAAAAGGTTAGCATTCACACTGTGTTCATGACTGAGATAAACTTTATACCAACTGATAGTTTTGCTTAGTGAGACCCACTCTGGTCTAAGTAATAGTATGAAAAGTGAAACTATAATAAAGGCTTTGTTTATGTCTAAAAATAGAGATAAAACCACCTTACTTTTATTTAAAATTTCACATATATAGTATGTAAAATGTAGTAATGCTGTTCCATGCTGTTTCTGTGCTATGGCCTGCCCCATACTTTGTTGTGGAAAGTATCTTGTTCTCTGTTATATTGTAGGTGAGCACATGCTTCAGGTATTTTGGACAGAAGGGATAAGGTGGCTTAAAAAAGAAAACTGTTCTCTCTCTGGTTAAACTTGTTTAGGTCTCAGTCCCCCCATAATTATCCAGCCACATCCATGGGTAACCCCTTCATTCCACCAGGTCCTGAAATGAGAAGACAAGAAAGTGACAGGTAAGAATAGCAGACATCATCCTGAGGGAGGTTATGAGTTTTCTTATACTCCTAAGAGCCCTCTCCTGGCCAGAGAGCAGGAATAGTACAATGCCTAATGGTACTGAGTTGTAGGTACGTATATATGCACACGCATGCACACACGCACACACACATGCACGCACGCACACGCACACTCACACACACACATTTTAGTCAGTGTTTGTAATTGCAGAAGTGCTTTATCTAGTATCAGTATTTGTGAATATATGTGTTGCCCTTGGTCAGTATCATGACCGAAAAGGGATCTGTGCTGCACTCCACTCACAGTGTTTATCAAAAGGATTCATTTGTTAATCACTGGGACTGGTCTAAAGTGGTCATTTTTTTAGAAATGACCTGATCCTAGGGCTGAAAGACAAACATAAAATAAATCCACAAGAATCATAGACATATCATGGTAAGTAGAAAATGACATTGAAACCAGTAGCTTGATAGTGATATTTAATAGCACAGAGAAATGATAAAGCCACACAGAGCAGCATCATATTAGTGGTTCATAGGTTCATAGGTGTGTACTAGGCTAATGGCCCTGGAGCCTTTACAAGGCTATCCCATAGAAGTACCCTGGCATTGTGCTGCCTGACGTTAGATCCCCGTGCCTCTATCATGTCTCTGAATAAAACACTAAAGCAGTTTGCACTAACCACACTAATTCCACACTAGTCCGAGCAGTAGGCTTTTTCAAAATCAAGCAGTACACTAGAGGATATATAGCTAAACAGTGAAACAGCATTCAGTGATGCTACTTCTGCTATGGGAAAAAAATTATTCCTCATTGGTCATTGTTAACTCTAACAATAAATGTATCATTTTTATTAGATTATATATAATTATGGGACAGAGTCGTCCTACACCTTCCACTGTGGAAAGCTATGCGTGTACAACTCCACTTCTTTATAAATACTAAGCTTAACATTGCTTAACCTTGGGGGAGGGGTCTCCTTATTCCCACTGTCCTGCATGCTCACCCTACTAAACAACTGTTTGTCAACAAAATATGTCAAGCAGTTTAACAATTCCCATTTTTGTCACAAGGCAGACAACCAGCAAGGAACCCTTCACTAAGGATGTTTAGAAGAGCTGTTCAGTGTCTATTTTGCCAACTTCTGCTTTAGAGTGAAGAACGCAGTTCAAAGTGAAAAATAAAACTGGATTTGTAGACAGCAAAACACTGACACATGTAAAGGATTTTATGGCCATCACCAATCTTACTTAAATAAAGCACTTTCAGATAGTTGCACATTACGGAAAGATAAACATATTTTACAGTATACTCATTCATAGATCATTTTGCACTAATTACAATTATAAGTCAAGTGGTTCCCTGATCCATTGAATAGACACACATCTGCAAAAAAAAATAATAATAACCTACACCAAGGTTTTGCAATCTCTAAGATGGTTATATGAAATAAAGGGGTACAGTGAGCAAACCTCCACTGCATGAAAGTTGCAGACAGATAGACACCACATAAAATATCTGTTTTGAGCCTCACTGATTGATTGGGCTAAAATTATTAGCAATTAATGGGAATAGTTTTGATGAGGTGTACAGCAACTGCATAAAAAATGTTCATTAATAAACAAGTTCATAGTTAAAAGTGTCTCATGTCTGATCTTTTGACGCTTGATATGTGTTCAAAATTTGCTGAAAGTCTTGAATTTCCAAAAATTTAAATTAGGAAAAAAAACATTTTATAAATTTTAAAATGGTGGCTTCTCTTTTTCTATAAATTTCTTACACTTCTTTTCTGCCATTGAGGTGTGATCTGATTATTAATTCCATAGCTTGTTACTGGAATGCATTTGTCAATAAGGGAATATGATTTGTTATAAAAGACGGCTGAATCATTGACAATTAATTTCCAGTTAGCATTTTTCTGTTCCAATTTCAAGCATGCAATATTAACAGATATTTAGCATTGTTTATATTATTATGGTCCTACAATAAGTCTTAAGTATTTTTATAACAAGTGAAATATTAATTTATGTCTGATGTAGTCAGACAAACTTATTTGATGTAAATATTCAAAAGCAGACATATTACTGTATACAATGATGTATGAACAGTTTGGGTAGAACCAGAGATATGAACATGGAATAAATGACTTCTTCAGAACACTTTAAAGAACAGTCATAATTTCACTAGTTTATTGTTAAGGCCATGTCCCTCCTGGACAGAGGAAGTCAGTATTAACCACCACAAACCCTTACCTCTGTGATCTTCACTCACCTAACCACTAAAAACTCTGGTTAAATATGGCTAGGCTTGTAAGGGCTCTAGGGTCATTAGCCTGGTAACCTCCTATGAACGTACGAACCTATAAAACATCTATCTGTTATACTGGCTTGCTTGTTGTTGCTTTCTAGAAATAGGTTAAGGAGCTCTTACCATGGTAATTGCAATGCCTGTTTTTTTACTCAGCTGGAATACTTCTTATTTATTTATTTATTTATGTATGCATTTATTTATTTATTTATTTATTTATTGGTTTATTGATATCCGCTTACCAGGAAAGTCCAAATGGGCTATGGTACCCATTTTAACCGAGGCCTATGAAGTAAAGCTCCAATAACTTTACAATATTAGGCATCTATACATATTATACAATTTACATACAAAATAATGTACAGGATTATAAACTTGCATTGACATTGCTGTTGCAGAGACTAGAAATTAAATTAAATTTAATTTAGAGTAATACAGGTAGCAGGGTTAAATAATAATAAGCTACATTATCATGGAGTAAATCTGAAGAGTAGTAGGATAGATAAACACCAGAGTGGAGGTTTCCCAGTTTTTTTCTGAATAAATTATAGATGATAATATTATCGATACTTATATTACAGTAGGAAAGAAGATGTAGGAAGCAAAGCAATTATACTGATGAGTAGCGGGGGAACAGCTTAAGACAGAATAAAGTGGAGCTGTGATTCTAGGAAGAAATGTAAGACAGACTGGGTTTAAGAAATGAGTCAAGAGAGAGAAAGAGGAAGGGGATGTGCAACTCGCATATGTGGAGCCAAGCTAAGAAGCCGAAACACCAGACAATAATACAATAAACTTTATTCCAACATACGCAGTAGTGAAATGAACTTGCAGTTAAGTGCTTTCATCCATTAGGACATCATCAGAACTGAAAGCTCAGACCAATCAACAGTTTAAATAATGTAAGAAAAAAGCCACTTGATCAATTAAAACTAATTGGAACCAATTAACATAAAAATGTATTTAAAACTACATATACAAAACCTCACTATAATCTAATATATATATATATATATTGTGTTGTGTATGTACCATAAAGTTAAAAACATATAAAAATGATACTTTACACCAACAATTAACATTCCAAACTTCTAAGATGTAAAACAGAAGCAATGGAACAAGCATCATTTAACCCTGGCTCAACATAAGAATTGAGCCTGAGTTACCATTTCGGTTCATAGGTTCATAGATTAGTACTAGGCTAACTGCACTTGTGGGCCATTTCATGCCTAGTCAATTACTCCATATGAGAATCAAACCTTGCACCTTGTATCTGTAAAGTAAACACCTTAACCATTATGCCATCCTCCTACCCTGAGTAGCAAATGTTCTTCTAAAATTCTACCCTTTTCATCTCTCCTAAGTTCCTCCATCACAAAATAACCAAATTTATGTTCAGGGAATTTTTTAATGTGCTTGTATAGTGCATTAGTATCCTTCTTATTAAGGATGTCCTTTTCATGTTCGTAGATCCTGTCCTTAACATGTCTAATAGTTTTGCCTATGTAATACGCCGGACAATGTAAGCAGCAAGCTGCATAAACAACCCATTTGGTAAGACAATTATACTTTCCCGTGACAAAAATTCTTTGCCCATTCAGAACAAACTCTCCCCCTACCATAATACGAGAACACATGCTGCACACCCACATTTAAACATACCTTGTAGTCTATTAGACCCACAACTACCCATTTCAACTATATTCCCTTTCTCTAACAGTTGCTTAAAACTAGAGTCCTTCTTATAGACAACTGTTGGTCCATCACCCAAAATTTTGCACATTTGCGGGTTAATTGAAATCAATAACCAATTGTGTCTTAATGTTTGGACAATTTTTGGACTATCAAGAGAATAAGTACAAACAAAGGAGTCTATATTATAAACCTGAAAACCCTTTTGAGCGAATACTACAACAGCGACACATATAGCCAGAACCGCAAATATGCCAAAACCCCTAAACTGCGAAATTTAAAATCTCGAATCGTCATAGTCGGCCAACCCCACCGTGCGCTACATACTCCGTACCCAAACATAATAAATAAACCACATACATACACTAACCAAACCCTACTTCTAACCCTACAACCCTGCACTAAACCTTACATACATTACTATCTATGCACTTACCTTAACCCACACCCTAACCCTTAGGTCCGTAACTATCGCACACTTACCCTACAGAGATATACCCAAACAAAACAATCCACACACATACACTTAACAAAACCTTACTTCTAACCCTACACTAAACCTTACATACATTACCTATCTATGCAATTACCTTAACCCGCACCCTAGCCCTAATGTACGTAACTATTACACACTTACCCTATGGAGATATACCCCAACAACACAAATAATCCACACTCATGCACTTAACAAAACCCTACTTCTAACCCTAAACTAAACCTTACATACATTACCTATCTATGCACTTACCTTAACCCGCACCCTAACCCTAAGGTCCGTAACTATCACACACTTACCTTACGGAGCTATACTGCAGATGGGCCAACCAGAACAAATCGACATTTCAACTTTCCCGGTTTTGGACATTCGCCGTTTCCGTCATTCGTGCAACATGTGTGGCTCTTTTCAGATTTGCTCAAACTGATCTTCCGTCTTCTAATATAGACCCCAAACAAAGGCCCTCTTGAACTTCTTACCATTAAGCTTCTGGGTTTCCACCACTCCAGTAGGGACATTTGAACTCATAACACCAACCTCAAGGCCTCTATCTTGAACCCTCATATCATGTAGATGTAACAAGGGAACATAAAAAACATTTTTTCTCTTAACAGTTACTTCTTCAAAAATAGATCTCAAAAAATCCAAGGGATACCCCCGCTTCATAAACATATTCAATAGTACCCCGCATTCATTCTCAAAACAGTCATTCTCAGAAATCATCCTGGCCCAATCTAACCAGTTTGCCTTTTACCACTGATTTCTTCTGGTAGTAAGGATGATGACTGTCAAAATGAAGATAACTGTTCGAGAAAGTAGGTTTACAGAAAATGTTAGAGACAAAGGCACCTCTTAAACTGTCCTTAGTAATAGTTACATCCAAGAAAGAAATACTCTCACCACTGTAAGAATGCACAAATCTCAAAAAGGGCATAGTTGAATTAATATATTGCAGACAGCTATTAAGCCTATCAATGCTATCCTTCCAGACAATAAAAATATCATCCAGAAAGCAGGTGTAAAAAGCAAATCCTGAACTAAAGGGATAATCAAAAATATAATGTTTTTCCCAAAAACCCATCAGTAAATTTGCAAAACTTGGGGTACAGGCTGCCCCCATTGCAACCCCTTTAACTTGCTTGAACAATTGTCCTTCAAAAAATAAAAAGTTGTTCCACAGGATCATCTCCATAAGAACACTAATAGTGTTGATACGATCCTGTGATAAAATTCCAACTTCCACCAAAATCTCTTCAAGCCACCTCAGGCCTGTATCATGGGGAATAACTAAATAAAGGTCACAAACATCGATAGTAACCAACACATAATTACTCTGAAAGGGAACATTTCCGAATTTTGTTAAAAAGTCTCATGAGTCCTTACAAATCTGAGAAAGGGTCCCCACAGAAAGTTTTATCCAATAGTCTACAAATTTAGCAAAATAATAGGTTTTGCACTTATTACCATCCACAATAGGGCTGAAGGGAGGGTTTTGTATATCCTAATGGAGTTTAGGAATCCCGAATATACCTGCTACCATGGGCCACTTGTTATACGGAAAATCATACTCATCCAATTCAATCTGTCCTTGAAATAACATATCCAACAAATGTACATCCATTTTTGCATAAGCAATGTGTATTTTATTTCTTGAAATTCTTGGTATGTTTCAGTCAATAATAGCCCACTCATTCTGTTATTGTAATCCACAAGGTCCATGATAACAATGCCACCCCCCCTTATCAGACTTCATTATACGTAAAGATTTGTCACAAACAAATTCAGACAATAATTTCTGTTCATTAACAGTTAAATTAGAATAACTACTTCCATGTTGGTGAATAATATTCCTACAGTCATTGGCACAAACTTGCTCAAATATTGATAAAACCCCTTGAACTGGAGGGTTAAACTTACTAGATCTTTTTAAAACATTGTTACCTTCACTATTAGTGGCAGAACAAACATTTTTACCAAATAATAATGCCAAATTGAGTATCCGAATGAAGAGCTTCAAGTCAAATAAAGTCTGGTCAATTCTTGCTCTAACAGATAGAATAAACCCAAACCCCTTAGCCAACAAGTCAGTGTGATGTAACGAAAAGTCAATATGGAAGTAATTAAAAATTGTAAAATCATTGTTGGAATTCAGTACCTTTTTAACCAAAAAAATCCACTTCAAAAACGTTGTAGTCAAACGCCATTACCATTTCCGTCTCGGTCCGTTCCTTTTGTTGAACCCTGTTTTCGGTCTTGCTCCCTGACGCTGGTAAAATTCCTCAGAGCGAGATGTGTTGTTAACACTCTTCACCCTCTTGTCCTGAATACGTTCAGACCATCTAAGCCAGGGTTGAATGATGCTTGTTCCATTGCTTCACAAAATTATCACGGTTGGCATTGTTGCCCGAGTTTGTGCACTACCAATAAACATGGTAACAGGAATTGGTGGGAAATCATTATTTGCTATTGCACTGTTTTGGGATTAGACATATTTGGTTATAGAAGGGAAGGTGCCCAATTTAGGGCACAGAGGTGGGGTGTTAATGCAATAGTTATATGCGTGAAATATGACACAACACAAACATCTGGACTCCTTGAAAAGCATCAGAGCCAAAGGCTTCTACAGGGGGACTATTCTGGCTCCCAGTACAAGTTTGAGACTTGGAATAGTCTGGACAAGGCTGTATCCAGTGTGATTGGCATCTCATGCAGTGAAGAACAGTGTAAGCACCACTTCAATGACCGAAAAAGTCACAATTGGGAAACACTCAACAGTGGTTGGATGAGTTTCCAACTAGCAACATTCCACAATTGTAGAAGTATGCTAATAAAGTGAATTTATAATATAGATACACAGAAAGTTAAATATAGGCAAGACTGGTATGCATAATGCTTTTCTGTTCTTTTTTTTCATGGCTAATTCTCAAATAGCAGCATATAGGCAGGCCCATGTTGATCATCTAGGGAGACTGACGGAAGCAAGTGATATGTTTGCAGCACAAGAAAAGTATTATTGTAGCTTTAAAATTTAAAGAAAAATGTTTTTCTTTTCTATACAGTAGTAGCCAAGTATGCATGCATATGCTAACTGTAAAAGCAAGTATGTATGCATTGGTCCATAGCACAAACCAAGTTTAGAATCAAGTGTAACTGTAGTCAGAGGTTGTCGGTTCAAATACCACAAGTAACAAGCCTGCAATCGCTCCACAGGATCTGGCACCAACACCCAGCATACCTAATACCCACCCTAGCAGTTCTGCCTTTGCTGCCCCTGCACTACCTGTGTTTCAAGTAGCACTACCCTGGCAGCTGGTTCTGTGGTACCCTCCAAGAGTACTGGTGGAGGTGGGGATTTCATAACCCGTCAGGAGATGCCAGGGTTGGTGCATAGGGTCATGCACCTCACCATTTGTGTATGTCTATGCCAGATACAAAGATTGTTCTCCCTCATGGTCCAGAAGAGGAGGCGAAATCAAGAACTCCAGCAGCCAGAGGAGTAAGGGGATGGTGATGACATCCTGCGGGTGTGGACTAAATTCTCACTGTCCCCATGTATGTAAGTCATGTGATTGTGTTGCCCCCTCCCTTGCCCCAATCATGGTGTCTTCCAATGTTTTCTTGTTTTGCTTGTCCTGTTTGTTTGCATTAGCTTCCTCACCTACCCAACTAACCTGATCCAGAAATCCCAACATCCCTTACCCAGCATTCCTCTCTTACTGAAGTTAAAAAATGGGCACCTGTCCCACAACAAATATCATCCCATACATACCACTCTATTTTGCATGTGTCTTCTTCATATACTTGATTTGGCACAATTAGGTTATACAACATGATTGTCTTGTTGTCATCCCTCTTTGTGGAGGTGACAGTCCAAATTCAGCTAATATTCTATAAATATTTTCATTTTACACTATTAAAAATGGATAGCTATGGTTCTTTCCTACCTCCCTCCTGCACATTTCCATATTGCTTTCCTTTTGTTCTTCCCCCTGTTTCCTTCCCATTTCACCACTTTCCTATCTACTCCATTTTAACACCCATAATCTGGTCAAAAATAGAATCATGCACACAACACACATAAGTAGAAGAAATAAATAAATAAATAAAACAGTGGAGCCCTTTACTTTCTGGCCTCTATGTTTGAGCAGAGTTTGGCATTGTGCATCGATGCCAAATGACTGTGAACTGTTCTTCTGTGGTGCGGTTACCTCTGCACAAAGCCGCTTAAATGCACTGCACTACATCAACACACAGTAACACATAGTGAATGTAGTATAAAGAATAATTTCATTGCATTATCACTACCTTTTTAACAGTATTACATACACCTGGATTGAGCACTATATCATCTGTGCTCAAAAAGTAATGTGTCATTGCATTTACACCTGCTGCCACAGAGTCAGCTAAGCAGTAGGCATATTTCATTCTGTCAGTACTGAAAGCTCTTAGAATTTTAGCAGTGAGACTCATGTTTGCACACTGCTTAACTACATGTAAACAGGGAAAGCCATAGAAATGTATGTGCAGAAACACTTTGCCAACAAATGTGCAAACCCACAATATGGGAGGAAACAGGAGCACCCAGAGAAAACCCACATGAACACAGAGAGGACATGCAGACTGCACAGAAGGCAGCCCAGCCAAGAACCGAAGAGGAGAACCTGTTGTTATGAGGTGACAACATTATCTGTTGCACCACTGCGCTGCCCACATCCTGCACTCAAACAGCTGTCTGGAGGACAACAGTTTGTGGGCAATCATTGTCTCCAATTGTGATATTGGTATAATGCAGACAGTGTCAGCACACACCGAAGATTGCTGCCACAGCCATGACAATACATGAGATGAAACAAAGACATGAGGGGATTTGTTACATTTTGAAAACATAAGCACAACTCCATGATAATGTAGACATCACACCCCTATAAGCAGACCGAGTGGTATGTTACCTGTGAAATGGGGTAGATGGTATGCTGAATGTCAGCCAGCATGTGGCCACAGTAGTAACTACTCCCTTGTATGCTAAACCACTACTGAATATGTGCAGAACACCCACATCAAAGGCTATAATACCTCCATAGTACATAGCCTTCATCATACCAATAACTGAGTACAATGCATCCTTCTTCATGTTCCACCCTACATATCTTCCAGTGATGTGTAACTGAAGTTTGAAACTTTTGCCACAGTGAGCTTTCACATATCTTCTTGGCCATACCTAAGCATTCTTATTGTTGCATAAACATTACTGTTTGATGGTGCAGGACCCCTATCAAGGTGTTATACCAGATGCATGTGTTACCTGTTACACTGATGCACACAGTGTATACATAGCTGTTTGACAACATTGATGGCATGGGTTACATTCATGACAGTGTGGATTGTACCATATATATATATATATGCCATGCACACCAGTCAACTAGCCTGGGTTTATCATAATGTCACATACAGGTATAGCAGTCTCCCTCCTCATAGGATGGTGTACTTCATTACCCTCATGGATTGCTGACATGTCATAACAGTTGTACAAGTGTGTTTGGGCACAACCATCTATGATCACTCAGAATCACATATGTAATGTCAGAGACATGGGATTACTTTTGGTACTATTCTGATACTGTCCATGATTGTGTTTGCTTCTGTTTACTGTTGTGCATGAGCCTATAACTCTGTCCCACTTGCTGGAGACCTCTGCTAACATTACAGTCATAGTCAGGCAAATCATTTTGTACAACTTTACAGTATGCTCCCAACCCCAATTGTATATAACATCCCTGATAGATGTTTTCTCAATTGTTAATGTCAGGATGCTTATATCACAAAGACATCTTCTCCATTGTTATTCCACCTTGTCTGACAGTCACATAATACACATTTTCACTGTGCAGTCCATACTGTATCATGTAGATATGTGATTACTGTTCCTGCTACAACTGTCTTCCATTTACAAGCCCTCCTCTGCTGTACATTACAAAGTTTTACCTGTTCTCTTTCCCACAATTCATCTGTGTGTCCCTATTCAATACACACACTTCCACTGACTGTTTATTTGAAATGGTAATCCATATATCCTTGCAGATCATTTACACAACTTTTGTACAGAATGCCTGGAATGGGATTCCACAATACTCTGCACTGTATACACTGTCCTGCAATGTGTTCAGACCATATATATGCCGGGCGTGTGGCGTGCGTCTGTAATCCTAGCATCCTGGGAGGCTGAAGTTGTTGGATCAAATCACACTGTACATTAAATACCATGCTTCCTGGGGAAAGGGTATAAAAAAGCAACATTGCTATATTATGAACCCTGGTAATCACTATGGCATTCTGCGCAAACCTGCTAGTTTGCTCATAGGTAAACAACTTTGCTCTCCATGTTGCTTTACACAGTTTTCTGGCTGACAACACACTTGTTTACATTTAGACATGGTGTGTAGCTTAAATATATAATCAGTGCTTCTGCTTACCAGACAAACATCTAGACTCCATGTAGGCTTCCTGAGAAGCCTACACAGAGTCTATTTAATTTTACCAAATGATAATTTTGTACTTAGAATGCATTTATTCCTTGTGGGAATTGAACACAACAAATCTGAATACACTATTACACTTAACTAATATAATTACCTAGAGCTCCAGAAGAAAGCATGCATACTTGCTTTTACAGTTAAGATCTGCATGCTTAAGTTGCTAGTAATGTATAGAAGATCAATGATTTTAATACAGTAATGTTCATTTTTGCTACATACATACCCATTGCCTCTCTGAGTCTTTCCAATTATTCAGCATGTGTCTCCCCATTTGCTGAAATTGCCTGAGCACCAGGAAAATAAAGAAGGTTTAGAAAGAGATACATGAAAGCATTATGTATACTTGTCTTGGTTATCTACAGCTTTCTGTATCAGTTACAGTTGCTTTGTCTGTATACTTGCACAACTGTGGGATATCAGCAGTCCTAAACTCATCAAACCACTGGTTGGTTTGTACCTGCTTACACACTTTCAGATCATAATAATGATGTCTGCATTGCTCCCCGGTGCGTGGTATGACAGTTGCAATGGAGACAGCCTTGGCTAAACTTTTCCAAGCCTCAGGCTTATACTGAGACCTAGTATAGTCCCCCTGCAGCATCCTATAGCTGTAGTGCTTTACAAGGACTGCAATGAATATTTTTGAATCCCTATCACCCCATCTTTGAGCCCTCAGTTGGGCACCATCCTTCCTAGCACCTGCCATGTCTGCACAGGTCCTCCAACAATAGTTGCCCTGCCAATTCATGATATCTCATTTTAGGACTAGTGCAGAAACCTGCACAACCATGCCACCTGCATTTGTACATTGAAATAAGAAGGTTAATGTGTCATTTGGAATTATTTTATGGCATGTCTACAGCTATACCTGACAACAGTTTGTCCAGTGTTCAACACTGACATGTTAAATTACTTGGCTTTTAGGAATTGAATTTGGGGGAATCAACTTTATGACTTGACACTTATTTTGTGGGGCCTTATACACACTGATAAAAATAATTTGTATAATGTGGGAATCAAACCTATGTAAAATAGAGAATACATATATGTCTACATGGGTGATTTTTGCTTATTTCAATAGAAGAAGTGTTTGCCAAACACAGTCATTGTTAATATACACAATAAAGAGTTAGTGGTGCTATACTTCAATTAACCATGTACGTGTGTGACTTGACAAGGTCCTGGTTTATGCATTCTCAGGTATGATGCAGGAGTAATGTGTGACAATATACTGGAAATGCATATACCTGTATTTCTTTCAAAGTAGATTTTTGAGTCCTGGGTCAGACCACATAATACATTCTGTTTCACAGTTATACTTGTGTTATGTGAGGCATGTGGATGACTGTCAGTTAACTATGAAGTCCATCCCATGTCAGAAAATACATTTTTAATTACAGAACCGTAATTGTCATGATACCTTAGTTACACATATAATACACATGATACAATATGTATGCTAAGCCAACCTGCTATACATAGTTATTGTTGTGTATAATTATATCTATATTGTTATTTTTAGTATAAATTACAGTGGAACACCAGTAATAACAATTAGAATGTGCTGGATGAATTTACCTGTGTTTTGGCTATGAACTTATATCTGGTGTCACAGGGAAAACTAGGCAGCAGATGTATTTTGTTCAGACAGGAATGTCCAGAATACTCATGGCCGCACAATGCCACTAAGCCTGCTTAAGAGAAAGAAGTGAAAGCAAGTGACTATGTTTCTTTTTTGCACATAACAATGTTTCATTTTTCTGCAGCAGTGAACACTATTTGTGCAGAGGTGAAGAATGTGCAAATGAGTAAGGAAAAAGTGAATATGCATTCCTTTCATAATGATTAAGATTGTTCATAAGTACAAAAACTAATGTAGAACTTGAACCACAGTCTATGCTGTCATTATCATAATATATGCTGACTACTGCTTAATACTGCTAAGTGTAATTGTGCTTCCTAAGGCAACTTGCATTCATTTTTAAATATTTATGCATTTGACCATGCTTGTGCTGCGCAAATGTTAATAAGAGAACAAAATAACAATTAAACACATGTTAAAGAATTGTACTGCTCTGGATTTGAACAATCAGACTACTAGTAATATATTTCAGCTTTACCCAGTTAGGGGTTGCCACAGCGGAACTCCGGTCCGCTCATGATCGACAGTGGAGTTTTACAGTGCTGAGTTGCCAGCCTGATGCCCAACCTTCAAAGAAGGTACACCCATTCATGCATGCACCTACCTGCATGTCTTTAAATGTCACTCGACTATGGGGAGGACATGCAGACTCT
This sequence comes from Protopterus annectens, assembly GCF_019279795.1. Lineage (NCBI taxonomy): Eukaryota > Metazoa > Chordata > Ceratodontiformes > Protopteridae > Protopterus > Protopterus annectens. The sequence goes on along the minus strand of NC_056746.1, from coordinate 725,111,563 downwards.
GCAAAGAAGGTGCTCCAGCCGAGTATTGGAAGGGAGAACCTCTTGCTGTGAGGCGACAACTCTAACCGCTGCACTACTGTGGCTCTTGAACAAATTACAAAACACAGTTGGAGTGTTTTATGTCTCTTTGCCACAGACACAATTGTGCAACAGTAATCAAATCACATGCTTACAAGCAATTCACATCCCTCTACAGTATTAACAGGATATGCACTTGTACATTCTTGGTTGGTTGCACATGTGCGGCTTACATATTTAGTGCAAAGAGCGGTCACATAACCATTTATGAATATGTTTGCAGAAATGCATTTCTGTCTTTTCTCTGTAGTGTGTTCATTCTACCCTTACCTCTGCTATAATCTCAGACATACAGTCTATAGTGCATTTTGTATCATTGTCTTTAAATATATGATAAAAAATACATAACAATGAAAACAGTTTTCAGCAAAGGCAGGGTTTTTTCTGTTAGTGATTATAAATGATAAATGCATGGTGTTTTGTTTCATTGAAAAGCCTACTGAAGTTATTACACTTTCTAAATGTATCCTCACTGACACATCCAACTGCAGGGAATGTTGTTGGAATTGCTGTTGTATTTTCCTTCTCTTTCACACTAAACATTCATAGTTGCAAACCATTAACAACTAACACTGATGTAGAGCCTACACAATGTTTACATCTGCTACACAAAGTCAAAAGTTTGGGATTCAGCACTTCTAATAATTTCATACCTCATTTGCATCTTCAGAGTGCTCAGAGGTCTGAATCTACACTATAAAAAGGTAGCTGTGTAGTTAGGGAAGCTGAAGGGGAGGAGACTTGTGTATTTGGAAAAAATAGACATTTGGTATTCCTTTGAAGGAGATTTATCAGTAGAGAAGGTTTATAATTTGGCTAAGTTAAACTTGTATTATTCAAGCACATTCTATATTTTGTAAAGTGTTACAATTGTATTTATATATCCAGCAGAAAGTGAATTTTTTATCTGTATGCACTTCTTATAACATACTGTTAGCATAGATATTTTTGGCAGGCATTTACATTTCTGAGATAGACAGGTTATACATTTAGCACAACTACTACTTTTAAAATTTGATTTTACAATATTCCATTTTACTGGAGAGAAATGTAATCTACATTTCACTGATGCAAGTCTTATGCTTCTGAAATGGCCGAGGGACACTGCCATGGGAGTGATGGGCACAGTGACAAATGACTGGCATTCAAAAATAGACTTCTCTGTTGTAAATGTGTACACATCCTGATAATTGTGCAGGAAGTATATACACAGTTATTTATGTGGTATTCCTTAGTTTGTACAAACCTTCATTTCTTTGTTGTTTTGGGGTTGGGGACCCACCTACCAATCTGTGTTGCAAGAACAAAAGTGTGTCTCAAGTGCTTTTCTGTTGAAAATGTGTAGGCATCCTGATATTTCAGTGGGAAACATAATACATGACAAGTGGTATTCCTTGGTTTGGACAGACCTTGCTTTCTGTCTGTGTGTGGAGTGGGGGTGTGTGTCAATCATATAACCTTCAGTTTTACTAAACGAAAAGTGAGTTTCTGGTGCTTAATGTTGACAAATGTGTATGTAAGCAAGACAATAGTTATGAGATATTTATGTCTTTTATCCTTCTCTGTTTTATGTCACATAGGATTATGGCACCTAAGCCTACAAATCCACATAACCCCCCTTTCAATGACTCTGAAAATGAAGTAATAATCCAGGCTTTGAGGCAGCATAGAGCTTTTCTACTTAAGAGAAGATGTGGGGTATGGCTGCCAGAATGGAGATTTGGAACCAGTTAGTCAATGATGTCAATGCTGTAAGAGGTCACAGCAAAAATTATGATCAGGTGTGTCATCGGGCCACTGATGTCATTTCATCAGCCTGGAGGAAAGCAGCTGCAATTCCCAGAGAACAGCTGGCTATGTGGGTGGTTCTGCTACTGAACCCCCTTTGACACCAAATGAAGAGTTCCTGTCCACTGTCAGAGATCCAGACAGCTCAGTGGAGACTGCACACTGTGTGCTTGATGTCTGTGCTGATGTGGCTGTGCCCTAAGAGCAGCTTACAGGAAAGCTTGCATATGGCAGGTTTTATATTTGCCTTCACACAAAAATATATAATTTGAATAATACTTCCTGTGCAATTTTTTATTTCTGTACCTATTGATGAGTTAATACAGTTATATGACACAGTTGTCCACTACACATGGGTGTGGGTGGACAAGTCAGCCAAGTTTCAGTTTCAGCTATTTCTTACAGGACATATAGGCAATAGTGTATTCCCTATCCCCTTGTGCTATTCCCATAGTGGTGGTTAATTGCTGTCCTTTCCTTGCTTTATTTCTTCCAGGACCATCCTCCCTACAAAGTGTGAAGACATCTGCACATGGGAAGCAAATGTTTGATTATTAGTGACCAATCTTTAGATATATAAATTATCTGTATGTTTGAGGAGGATGCAATGAGTGTGTGTATTGCTATACCATTTGCCATTTTGTGACCGGTGTTACTTTGTTATTATATAAATTGGTTTAATGGTTAGTGCAGTAGTAATTTCATTTTTGTGTTTGCTTATTGTTGTCATGTGTGATCCTGACAGTGGAAGTGTAGGACTCCTACAATGTGGTGAGAGTATCTTTATGCTCTAATGATGGTGGTGGCCAAACAGAGGAACAGTCAGGGGTGCAGAGGTTGAATCTGACATGAAATTGTGACTCGCCCATCCCCTGTATTTCCTTCAAACACATTCAGTATGCCTATCCATACCCATTCCACTAAGCCCTCAGATATTATACAGACTGAGGGTGACGCTTATCAGGGAAGTTTTGTTACTGAGGCTTCAGTGCCGGTTGACTCTGGCCATAGCCAAAGTGTGGGGGGAGGTGTCATGTAGGAGGATTGGTAGGGGTGCATAGAAGAGGCCTGATCCTGATGTGTCATTATGTGCCACTCAACATATGTTTAGGGCCATCATAGAGGCGCAGGCACATTCCACTAAGTCTTCTCAAGACATGCTAAGGGAACTAGATGTGGAGCAGCCTGACATGCATAACTGACTCTGCCATGTGGCCAGTTCAGTGGCTAGGATGAATGACAAGATAGAATTGGCAGTGTCTGTGAAGGAATGTTTGCTGGGATGGGAACTGCATCCATATCACCTTAGGTCAGCAGCATCATCTGCTGTTAGCCAAAGTGGCCGTGCATGATCCTGCCAACATAGTGGCACTACTTCTACTGTTCCATCAGTAGTTGAGATGTCCACACCCAAACGTGGTAGGATAAGAGATCATGGACCTGGGCACAGTCATGAGGAGAGCTCGTCCAGCAGGCATCGCTCACATTTGGGTACCACCAGCACATCTAATCATGGGCATGGTTGTATCAGTGCTACTCCTGGCAGTTGCAGTTCTCAAAGTTGGGGACAATGACAATGAACTGTTACTTCTACCATACATGGCTCACACCAGTCTGACATGCCCGGATGTAGATCTAGCACAGAACTTGGCTATGTTTTTGCAGACACTCACACACATTTCACATCGAGTGCCCATACAGACACACACACATAACAGGTATATGAGCCATTCATGAGGCTTGCAGTTCATTTTATCTCAGTAGTCATTTGATAGCTCCATTTCTGCCTGCCTGTCTTTCTTACTCACACACACTCACTACATTTTGTCAGCCTTGGCCTTCTGCCCCCCCCCCCCCAAACATCACCCTGTTGTTTTTCTTTCGGCTTTTCCCAGTTAGGGGTCACCTTAGCAGTAGATTTTTTATGGTGCTGAGGTGCCAGCTCGACGTCCAACCTTCAACGAAGGCACGCCCATTCTCGCATGTCTTTCGAATGCTACTTGACCATGGGAAGGACATGCAGACTACACACAGAAGGCGCTCCAGCCAAGAATCGAATGGGAGAACCTCTTGCTGTGAGGCAACAACACTACTGCTGCACCACTGCGGCTTCCCAAACAACACCCTGTGCAAATGATAATTGTGCCATCACCTTGTTTCTGTCTTTTGGATTCAGGGATACATATGTATTTTTTTTTTCTCATGCCCAGGGTGCATAATTAACTGAGTGCTTAGTATATACATGTTGGTGATGCTATTTTGAAAGTTGTACTGATTTAATACAGCCTTTTTACAGTTGTGATTACTTCCTTGAAATTGTCGATACATCAGTGAGGCTTATTGCTCCAGTTGTGGGAAGGGAGGGATAATTAGAAACTTTGGAATGCTTTTTGTATTGTGTGTATTTTCGACACATGGGGCCTATTATCTGATAAACAACATAAATCTATTGACATAACATCATTCCTGTCACATACTGATGTCATTGTTGGTCAACTCACACACATTTTAATTAGGTACATTTTCAAGTAACAGTATGCAAGTATCTGCCAGTCATTTTTTGTTCCTACCCATTTATTTTCCTGCTCCAGGTTCAACACTTATCTTGATAGTCCTACAGTTACAACTGTTATTCAGGACTGAGCCTATGTGATGTTAGCAGTACACAGCCATTACATGGGAAAGTAAAGGTTATGAGCATTGCCTGGCATCAATTTTACTGTATGCATGTATGTAGGATGAAAGTTGTACCCCTTGAATGGTCAGCATGTGAGCTATCCATTGTCTCTTGGCCACGGGAAGGGCATACTATACAGACCCACATCTACCTATACTCAGCAGCTGGTGGACCCCCCCTCTGAGTCCTCACTTGCATGTGGCTGTGATGACCATGTCAATGGTGGTGGAATGTGTGCCTCTTCCCCTTGGTGTTTCTGTTGCAGTTGTTTTCTAAGGATAATATTGTGTAGCATAGCACAGACAGTTAACATTTCAGCACAAGTACTGGGCTCATACTGCATGGTCCTCCCTGATGCATCTACGCATTGAAACCATGACTTCAGCAGCCCAAACACATACTCTATGATATTTCTTGTTTGAGGTTTGAGCATGTGCCTCATTATAGCATTCATCTGTGGGTGTGTCTGCATTTCTGATGGGCGTCACCAGCAGTCGTTCGAGTGCATACCCTTCATTGCCCACTAAATGGCTCTGTGTGATATCTTCCCCATAAAACCTCTAGAATTGAGAGTTGTGCCAGATATGGGAGTTGTGGTAACTGCTGGAGTTGCTAGTACATGCATTCTGGATGATTGCCTTAGCATTACACATGACCTGGCAGTTAATGTAGTGGAAGCCCTTTCTGTTTATGTAGACCCTTCCATGTTTCCTAGGTGGTGCTTTCATCTCAATATACATGCAGTCTATGGCATCCAAGACTTCAGAGACATGTGCTATGGGGTAGAAATTCTGTATAGTCATAGCTCTGTGCTCAGGGGTATAGGGAAAATATATATAGTTACTGGCATGCTGTAAATTAGCATTCAGGAGTTGATGTAGGATCGTGGAAGCTGATGCTTGTGATACCCACAGCGTGTCCCCTGTAGGTCTCTGGAAGATTCCTGTAACTAAAAGTCTGAGTGCTACACGTATCTTAGTCTCCACAGGTATTGGTTCCCCTTGGTTTGCCCCTGCTGTCAGCTGAAGAAGACAAAGGTTGCAGAGTTCCTGGAGTGTGTCTCTATCTATCCTGTAGCGGTCTACCATTTTCACCTCATGCAGACCATGAAAAGTTAAACAGGGTCTAAGTATTCTTCTACTTCTTGGACAAGGTGTATCAGCAGCAGCCGCATATAGTTGAGCCTGTTGCACATATACGTGCAGAAGAGTAGCAGCCTCTAACATTATTTCCATGTAGTATAGTTTCCATGGCTCTATTCCAATAGGCTTTGGAATTTGAGGCCAAAACCTACACTCAATGTACACAATTACTTTATAGTTTGTTGAAGAGCTCTGTCATCTTGGATTAGTTGATCAGCATGCAATTCACCTGCTTATGCTGAAACTAGGATGCCATGGTGCTTACCATGTTTCCACAGCTCTACATACAATGTAGAACTGATTACTGAATACAAATTGGCATGCTATTGTGTGCACAGTGTTTTAGTAAGCTGCTTTATTGAATCCAGCCCTCTGTCTTTTCCTTGAATAATTTAATTAATATACAATAATAGAAACAATATGCATAGTTATTTTTTCAATATAATATTTTAACTTCCCCTTTCACGTACCCAATCTCTCTAGTTAATGACTCATACCTCTCCTTCCAAAAATTGTACACATTCCATGTGACACTCCATGCTGTAGTCACCTATCTTAGAGAAACAGCTTAATTGCCTGAAGTTAATTTTCTGCTCCTTGGCCAGTATTAAATTCTAAAGTCAATCCATCATAGCAGACGTCCAATGTAGCTGGAAAAATAAATTGATTTGTCATCATTTATTTGTGCCATAATAAATGTCTAATAGAGTTAAACATCAGTTTTCTTTTTCTGGCCTTGTTTTCCTAAACTGTATGGAGTTCTTCCATCTCCAATTTCAAAGTATATAGTCTAGTTGATTTTGGTATTGACTGTATGCTGATATCAATAGGTAAAACTGTCTCTTAGGTTGTTGAAAGAGATTGTTATCAGATGTGTAGTTGGCTCAACCGGTGCCCTGTAGCAGTACCATAAACCAGTGTCTTACTGTAATATGCCAATCACTACATTGTAGCTTATTACAGCTACATCCATGACCACTGCTCTTCCATGGAAAAGCAAGAAAAGAAAACACTTTACTAAAATATGCCAGTTGCTACATTGTTAGAGCTAAGCCTCCTGCCAGAAAAAAAAAAAAAAAAAACAGAAATTTGTCCATTCCTTCTACTGGCACACCGAGCAGGTGACCAGATGCACAGCAAACCACCCACCCCCAGCCATTCAGGTCCTATTTCTGTGCTCTGCCCCAACCCTCCTTTCCCACATTTATTAAAAAAATCATTTCCTCTTTTAAACTGCAGCAAACTGCTTGCTACAAATTTAGCAAATGGTTGCTTGAGTTTATACCCTGCCTGCAAGGAACATTAGGGTACTCATGTTTTAGCTTAAAAATTCTCTTTAATTTAAACTGCATGAAACTGCTTGCTACAGATGTAACAAACAGTTGCTATAGTTATACCCTGCCTGCATGGACTGCTACAGCACACAGGTTATACTTAATAAAGTAGATTTTTTTAACCTTTAAATTGTAGCAAACTGCTTGCTGTTTGCTTCAGTTTAGATCACACATAGAGAGCTATGGCACTCAGGTTAGATCAGAAATGCAACACTGGCTCTTAAAAGCCAGTATTGCATTAAAGGGATCCGGATGATCTGATCATGCCCCTTCCAACACTTTGTACCCAGGGCAGTTCCCCTTCCATCTCATCCTAGCTACACTATTGTTTGCTATGACCTGGGAACTATTGTGGCAGAATTTTACTAGCATGCTTCATTTCATGTTCCTAGGCTCATTACTACGTATTAACTTTCAACTACCAGTGTTAAGAGTTCAAATCATCTATGATAACTGCAATATTTTATTTTGTTGGTATATTCCAATGTTGGAAATTCTCATAAAACTAGTCAAATTCCCCCGTTTTGGCATCTACAGTTAGGGGGATAAATATGTATCACTCTAATGTTGAATGTCTTGCCTTGCAACATGACTGAGACTGCTATATGGTTTTTCACTTGTAAATGAGAAATTGTTCTTTGATACCTTTATATTAAACTATAAGGGCTGCTCCACATTTTCTGCAAGCATCTTCTCCTTTGAAGAAAATCTGGGTCTATATCACATCATTGAATCTCACATCAGCAAGTGGTTCTTCGTCAAACAACTAATCATCAAAGCCAGTAATCCGTGAACAAACTTTTCAGTGAAAAGTTTCCTAGGGCAAACTGATGGTAGTCCACCCTAGTGACCATAAACAAAACCATAAAACATAATACTAACACTGGTGGGATGCTGTCCCCCCCACACTTCCCTAACTAAATATGCCAACTCCGAGATTACACTGCAGTGGGGAAAAGGATAAATTCCAGGTGATGGCTAACCAACGGTTTGCCCTAGGAAACATTTCACTGAAATGTTTGTTCACTGATTAGTGGCTTCGATGGTTAGTTGTTCAATGAAGAGCCATTTGCTAATGTGTGATTCAGCGATGTGATATAGACCCAGAAAATTTTAGGTTTACCTGTTGTAAAATTACTCATTCTACTCCAGTTAAGTTCACTAATTATTAATATGCCAGTGTTTATTCTTAGCTCTTCCTCAACCACATCGATTTAACATTGATTCGTTGCCCTTATATTCCCTGTTCAGAGGTATAAACATGTCCCAATCACTGTACTTTCCTTTCATCTTTGAGTACTTCAGCAGACAGATGTTCTTTTGGCTTTAATCTATCTACAGCATAATGTCTAGCATTACTCATTCGTATTCTCTGCTTTTCCTCATTAGTATGCTGGACATCTATCAACCTGAGGATCTCATCTTCCTTTGTCATTTGAATATGGGACTAGTTGCTTTTGTCCATGGAGTATTCTT